>NW_009926987.1:0-7471 GCF_000696875.1 Nestor notabilis | reverse complement strand
AGTGAAGACGTAGGAGGTGGGGGGGGGGGGGAAGAATTTTCAATGGAGTGAAATCCCAGCATCCTTTTTTGCCAGAAAGTGACTTTATTAAGTACTGAAATGACTAATGTCAGTCAGAAACATGCTTTTAAGCCTCAGCTGTTTTTGCTGGACAAAAAGCATGCAGAACATATCAATGTTTGCAGTATAGTCTGAAAAAGAAAATCCCTTCTTTAGCCTGTGTCTGTTACTTCCTCATTGTATCTGGACATACGGAGCTCTTGCATTCATAATAATTTCATGAGATTGGTCTAGTTTTCTTCTTCCCCTGTACAGTCATAACCCTTGACAGCTAAGCTTGTTCTTTGAATTTTATTGTAATACTGTATCTCAAGACTTTCTTTGCAATAATATATTTTTTTCCATTCCTCTTTTGGTTTCAATTCTGTTTTCCAGATCCAGTGGCTAACAGTTCTTATTCCTTTCTCCTACCATAGCTTTCCATTTACCAGTTCCTTGGCTTTATCTCCCTCTCCAGTCTTGACTTGCGTTTTACCTCACAGTTCGCTCTTCTTTTTTCCTGCCACTATATTAGGGCCATGGAATATGATGACAATTATCCTGGAACTTGTTATAAGTAAGTGTTAATAGTTTTTACCATTATGTCCTTTTGTCCTTCTCTGCTGTCCCTTTTCATTAGTTTTCTTCATTCATCCTCTTCCCCCATATACAATTTTCTGCTGTTTCTTCCATCTGTCCTTGGGCAGTGACTTAGGAATGCTCAGAGGATCGAACTTGTAGATTAGATTCTTAGATGGAGAAGGAAGAAGCAATTTGTTACAGTGAGTTCAAGGAAAGTGAAATGTGTAGGCCCCTAACAAAAAGGAAGAGCTGGATGGGGAAATGAAGGGTGAAAGGATTTTTTTCTGTACAAAAAGGAGTTAGAGGAGTGCCAGCTGGGACAACTTTGTTTTCCCAGCACCCTGATACATGCAGGCAAAAAGGTGAGAGAACTAGAAATTCTTCAAGTGCTGCTTAGTCTTGCCATTGTCTAGACGTTTCCCCTCCTGGTGACTCTTCTTCCAGGAGTACGTTGCCATAGCAAAGAACAGAAGTGGGGAATTTCCCTTCTGTTTTTTGGCAGAAGAAAAGTGGTGCTTTCCCACTACTTCAGCTGCTGTTTACTCAGAAAATGATGTTGCCGTATATTAACAGTGAGATTTATCTGAAAATCCAGACAATATAGGAAAATTTACATTAACAATCAGGGCCCTGATTTTCATGGATGGTTTATGCAAAATATAAATGTTTCAGAGAAATGAAGAAGAGCATTTCCTGCCTACTGCACTCCTATCAGTTTGTGGTAATGGTACAATAGATGCTTAGTTAAAGTTCTGACCAGATGTTTCAACCATAAAGCTATTTTAGTAGAGGTTTTGAATATGCGTATGAAAGCATCTATAAATACTGTAACTTATTAGCATTTTTACAGCTAAAAATAAAGAAAACAAATATGACTGTTGACTTACATTTCAGAAGTTGAAAGATTAGGTAACAAATTAAATGGTAAGACTGACTTCTGTTAAGACCTGTACTACTTAGTGCAACGTACCCAAGCTACAATCCCTGTTGGATAAGAGCCAATGTTAATTTTACACATGTGAGCAATATGAAAGAAATTAATGGGATTAAGGAGCTGCATTACAAGCTTTGGTACAGGATACAGTCTCACTCGCTGTTATGATGCAGTCTATCCATCTCCATGTCAAACAGCATGAAAAGCTATGTTCCACCATGTGTTAGTAACCTCTTTTAAAACCTGTTTCAAATAATTTGTGCTGTGTGATTTTTCTCAAATGACTAAAAGGAAATTCAGTTGTGTCTTGCGGTATGATGTGTTTAATCAAATCCTGCTCTCCCTCCACATCTTTTGTGGGCATATACTAAGAGTATCATATAATTTCTTATAGTTCAGAAAAGCTACTAGGCTAAAGTGAATAATGTGGATATTGATTGCCATTCATTCCTCTTTTATTCGTATCTTTCCTCTTTCTGTGGTATTGTGTGCTGTAAGCTTTCTAATGAGAATTGACCCCAGCACACAGTTAACTGTTGATCAGCACAAGTGTGTATGTGTTAACTTTCTTATTATGTCTTCAAAGTGAAGACATAACACACTGCAATTCCTACTAAGCATGTGTAGACCCACTGTTTACTCTCATGGACATGATAAAATGAAGACAATTTTAGAGGGAACTTGGCTGACAAAAATCAAGCTATTTTATTTACTTACTTTCCTATAATGGAAAAGATGCAATTTTCCTCAAAGCAGTGACAGTGTTTAATATTCTCTTATGAAAAGAATTACCAAAGCATATCATCCTGAAATGACAAACTAAAAGCTTTATGTGTTGGTTTTTTCTATGTGAGAATTTAATGAAAGGTTTTGATCAGTGTTAACACTTGGGTTAGTTTACAAGAGAAAAGTTTAGTTTGAATCTCATTGTGGGCTATTTTGTTTGCATGCTCCTGTAATAATAGAGTCAGATGCCTCAAATTGCAAAAATAGATGACTTATGAAATGCCTTATGTCCCAGAGTCAAATGCCTCTGTATATATCCAAGAGTTACTAACAAATATAAGGAGGGACAAAACGAAATCCAAATCTTTGCAGAATTCTGGCTCTCAGCCCATTTTGTAACTCTGTAACTTCTCCTTAGAGGGCGGAGTACAATGCTGGGAGATGGCAAACACTGTTTGTATGCTCTTTTTAATGATGCTCAGAAACACTTCAAGAACAGGTTTGTTGTTGTAGTCTCTCTGGTACAGCATATGTGCCTCAGCTGAAATGCACATGATGCAAGTCTTATCCGCCCTGTCTGTCTTTCCTAATAGAAGAAAATACAAATTTTGCTCCATAGAAATCTTAGCAAATACAACTTTATTGTTACAGAATAAGTTTTTTTCCAAACGGTGGTCCTAAAATGAAACAGAAAAGGTTTGATTTTCAGCCTTTTCACAAGTAGCAAACAACCAACATGCTATTGAATAAGATGAGCTCTAATTTCCAGTTAAGGTTAACTGTAGGGTCCCAACAGGGTTATTCAAAATTAGTGCCTAGGTCAAGACTTTCAAAAGAGACTTCATTTCTAGTTTGCAAACTGAGGCCTTAAGGGAGCCTGATTTCCAGAGCGTCCTTCATGTCTGCTCTTTAACATTCCACTAAGTGTCCAGTTCACTGTTTTCAAGGCAGGGAATACTGTTGTTTGGTTTTGAAAAATCTTGACCTTTTTTAAAATATACAGACAGTGTCATTTTCAAAGCAATCTGATTTAAAGCTACGTTGCAACCAACTAACCCCACAGCATGATAAGTCTTGATAACAGACAGTTTAGAGAACAACTTTGAATGATCTTGATTTGGAAAGACAGTCCTTCAGGTTTCAGTAATGTGCAGGGGAAGAGGTGATTTACTGTTAATGTCGTGTTAACCCTCAACTATCAAATTTAGTAGATTGATAGCCAAACTAATTGGTATGATAGGTAGGATAGACACTAAACATTCCTTAGGCTGCAACTGATAGGCTAAAATGGTTGATCTCCTTGATTAAAAAAAAAAAAAAATCCTTGTACCTGACAGTATAATGAACTTTCTAAAATTGTAAACATAATTAATTTCAAGTAGACAATGTTAACAAATGCTTTCCAGTAAACAAATCTGTCAATTTAGCCTATGTTTGCCTACCTACATCCGTTCATATTCCCCCACTTGTACCGTCTGCTCTTTTTATGTGCATATGACACACCTGCACTTTACAGATGTTGTATACAATAATGCATTATTTATAGCTAAACTTTGGTTTGGATTAATTATGAATTAGATTCTGACTGTAATGGGACTGCTTAAACATGTATACTTAATTATAAACAAGTATAATATAAACAAGTATGTTCAAGACTGTAACCTGAACAATCAAGTCAGGCAATTTAAAAAATTATCACTGGAATTGTAGAGATACTTACAATAAGGAAAAAACATATTCCAAGCAGATGTGTCAGAAAAGCAACACTTAAACAAGATAATTGCTAATTAAAGTTTTTGATGTTTGGAATAAAAAGTGTTTAGGCTATTAATCTGGTATTTAGGTTATTAAATACTGGTCATTTAGTCACTGGTTAGGGGTTTAAACATAGCCTGTTTCCTGGCCAGTCTCGGCTGCCACACTGTTTGAGTTAGAAAAGTTCAATGGGCAATATTAGCTTAGCTGTGGAACTCTTGATATTTAATAGGATTTTATGAAAATATCTAATATGTGCACATGGCAGCAAGTTCTCACAGTTAAATATTGTCACAGAAGTGTCTTTTGATTCTATTATAATCCTGATTTCATTTAACAATTAAACAAATAGAGCCTGCTGAGGCCACTATTGAATAATGATAATGAGAAAGTTTCTTCTCCCCATGATCTTCAAAAAGTTGTAGCAAAAAAAGTATATGGTTAATGTCAGTATAACGTGAACTACCTCCTGAGCTCACTGGGAAAAAGAAGGTCTCTACAGACCATTGTTTGGACTTTGGTTTATGAGAAATGCTTCATTTTTTATATGGAAGTATTTTCAACTTATGCATTCAAAATTCATCTGAATAAACACTTTGCTAATGTAAGGAAATTCTGCAAACAGAATGGGGAAAATAAAAATCACTGAATTATCATCAGAAGAAATCTAAGATTTAGATTAGATACTAGGAAAAAAATTCTTCCCTGTGAGGGTGGTGAGACACTGGCTCAGGTTGCCCAGAGAAGCTGTGGCTGCCCCATCCCTGGCAGAGTTCAAGGCCAGGTTGGACAGGGCTTGGGGCAACCTGGTCTAGTAGAAGGTGTCCCTGCCTCTGGCAGGGGGTTGAACTGGATGATCCTTATGGTCCCTTCCAACCCAAACCAGTCTGCGATTCTATGATTCGGTGAAATAATTATTTGCTACCTTCATCTTTCTAGCTCAACCTTTCTAGTTTAGTGTTTGATAGCATGTTTATATCAGTAATTAGATTTCAGTAGTTAGAATAAGCATAATGCCAGTACTATTACATGGACTTGCAGGCATGTGCCCTCAAGAGGACGTTCAGAAGTTGTACTGGTTCCTTTGTATTAAATCATCACTTTTACAGCCAGAAGTCTGGCAATGTCTGCCGGTCTTGATATCATTCATTACAGAACTGCCAAGGCTAAAGTGAAATGATTTCTTTTTCAGTGGTGTTATCTTGTTTCTACACAGGTTGGACAGATAAGCAGAGTTGAAAAGGGAAGGTTTTTTTCTTCTTTTTTCTCTGAGACAGCACTGATCAAATTTTGCTAAAGGCCTTAGAATTGGTGGTTTAGTATGTGCATCTTAAGTAGCAAAATGACAGAAAGCACACATCTTCCTCACCAGTTTGCTGGCAACGCCTTGTGATAAATGATTCTTATAACATTTTGTACCTGTTGCGTGTAAATCTCACCCCTGAGAAGAAACAGTGATGATGACAAGCATCTCCTGTAGAGATGGTTTGTGATGTGCACATCTGCAGATACAATGCTGAACGTTCCTTTAATATTCAAGGCTGCCTTTCCTACTTAAATAGCAAGATGTTCAGGCAAGAGATGTTCAGATAAGGGCAAATGGTAAAATCTCAGCTAACAAAAACCACAAACTTTGGCTGTTTCAAATCTGAAGTTTAATACTAGTGTCTGTCAGCATTTACAGCCTAAATCCTGCAAATGTCTAGGTTTTTGTTTAAACTTAAGCATTGTTAATAGTTTGATTAAAATTGGGACCATATAGATGAGTGATCTAGTAGTGTCAGGTCCCCTTGACCCCCTAGGAATGATACTGAATAAGTAATATCCTCCAAATAGGTTCATACTTTCCTCCAAGCTGTGTAATACTTCATGGTCCCTTTTTCCTACAGTGATAAACGCCATTGTCCAGAGTTGCAGGCAGACTAACGCCTGCAAGTCATGGACCAGAGATTAATGATGTATTACATGTAATTACTAGGCACCTGAAGCAGATTTATTCTGGGGGACTGGCTTGGCACTTCCATGACACAAACCCAAGTGGATTCCTGTATCTTAGTTACTGGAGCTCTTACCTGAAAGGTGAATTGTTTGGTCTTTTCCTTGCTGCCAAGACAGTTATTTAATAACGCCCATAAGCAGGTTATTGCTGAACTGCAGTCACATTCCCACTTGTGCTCTGTCTTCTTTCTGGCCCAGTGTCTCTTGGTGTCCTTTCTATAGTGAGGCACAGCTTCCTAAGGGAAACACTCTCACCAGAACCAGCCTGTGAGCTCACGGTGGTCTAACGGCAGTGGGGACACGGATGTGAATCCCTTCAGGAAGAGAAGGGATTGAAATAAGGGCTGCGATGGAGACAGAAAAAGGTATGACCCCTGCATCTCTCTGTTTGGGAGGAGTGAGCTGGCAGGTGGCTTCTTGGTGTTCCAAGGGAGAAGACGGATGTGCCTCCCCCTAACACAGCTCAAGGCAGTGGGCCACCAACGGGTAGAGGCACTGCTCTGCAGTCTGTGGTAAGGTCCTGGAGCCCAGGAACAGGATTGGAAATGTCCTCTCTGCTCCAGTGCTTCCACCGTGTGCCTCCGCACCAGCACACCGAAAGGGGGGTGTGTGTGTTATGCTGCTTCATTTTAGGTATCTACAATAGATGTCTGCTCTCTGGTGCCAAGGCTCCAGACGCAGTCAGTGATCTCCAGAGGGCAACTGGGGAAACCTAAAAGTGAAGTGCTTTCTTTCGGCTATAATCCGAGTGTGGCTCCTGCATTAAGCACTTGAGCCAAATGCTGAAGGTCAGATGGTGTGGGCCGTCTTAGGTGTCTCTTCGCTCAGCGGGACTCCTCGCACTCCTATTTCTGAGGCTCCTAATTTTGCCCGTGCTCTCGGTGCAGTGCCTCCCTGCCTGACTCAACTCAATTTCAAGCAGAGGGCCAAGTGCAACGTGGCATTTCATTTCCCTGTATTCAACTTGATCGTGAAATATCAAGCTCTTGAAATGCACAGCCATGTCAAGACATAAAATGAAATGTGTGGCTCTTTGAATTATTCCTCGTACACAGTCACTCACGGTTGTCTCAGCAAACGTAAACAAGTATGCATGGGTAGATTTAGAGTAGACATTAGGAAGAAGTTCTTCCCTGTGAGGGTGCTGAGGCGCCCAGAGAAGCTGTGGCTGCCCCATCCCTGGCAGTGCTCAAGGCCAGGTTGAACACAGGGGCTTGGAGCAACCTGGTCTAGTGGAAGGTGTCCCTGCCCGTGGCAAGGGGTTGGAACTGGATGATATTTAAGGTCCCTTCCAACACAAACAATTCTATACAACAGGGTATTTAAGGGCACACCGGCCGTGCTTGTGCTGTTGAGGACACACTTCTCAGGGTAACCGTCAAGCTGCAGTTTTCAGTCAGCTTTTAACGTTCCAGCGCTCCAGCTCCTCCTTTCCTC
>NW_009926986.1:55212-87338 GCF_000696875.1 Nestor notabilis | reverse complement strand
TTCCAACTCTAACTAATCTATGATTCTATGACTCTAAGAAAGAGGGTCAGGTAATATTTTTGGTTGAAGAGAATGAGAGGGTTTGTAAGGAAAGCTTATGGCATACGATAAATTAATTTCTATCCACTTTCTTGTCAGTCTCCAAGGAATAACTACTTGATTTAATCAGTTCTTTGAATAACTTATTTCTTGCATGAGGTTGTTCATTTGACTAATTATCTTGCTCTATGCTGTCTGAGCAATACAGAAATACACAGTGTGGCACTCACTTATAAGTATATAGACAAATTCTAAAATTCTGCATCTGAACATAACCTGACCTTTGAGTGTTGTTTAGAAGTGTGCTTGTCAGAAGTGAAGTTCACAATGTCTGTCTAAAAACTGCTGCTCCTCCATGTTCAGCTATCTTCTGTAGTGCAGAGGGCTAAAGGAGTGGCTTTATCCAAAAGTGTTGTTTGTTGCTGACCAAGTGGCATGTTTGTAGAGCCACTTGAATCACCTTTTGGTGAAAGAAAATCTCGCGTTTCCATGTGAAATGCAAGCATCGGATGACACCTTCTGCTGTATAAGAAGATGAACTAGGAAAACCAAATAGAGAGGAAAGCAGGGATTTGATCCAGTCGTATTTAAGGTGATTGAGATTAGACTGCTGATTCTCACAGGACACTGGATGATAAGATGCCATCTAGGGCCAGTAACTGATGTACTGGTTCCTTCACTAAGGTGGACACCTGAAAGTGGTAGTATACACGCTCAGATTCAATACCAATTCCATTTCTGAAATTTAGTATTTTGGTCTCTGTCCTGTTGTCCTCTTTATTCTAACCATCCATCAAACACACTAGATCCACTGAACTTCCTTATTCTTTGGTCTAGCTGTTTATAGCCTCCATTCCAAAGCTCTGCCACTGAAATTTGTTTTACACTGGCTGGATTGGAGTTGCTTCCTGTCTCCAGCAAGGTTGAATTTCATCTCCATTATGTATTCTGCTTTATGCTTATGATTTTTAAGAGTCTGTAACATGTGGCGTTAATCTTTTGATGCCTGGCACAGGTGAGCTCCTATTGGATTCCATGCATGTGCTTTGAGTCTTGTCTGCATGGATTTATCAAAACCAAATGTAAAAATATATACAAACGGTAGGGTGATTTTCTTCTTGCTGTTATTTCCTTTAATTTCTTGTGTGGATTTTTGGTTTTGTTTTTGGTTAGTTTTTAGGGATTTGTGGTTTTGGGTTTTTTTTTTTGTTTGGTTTAGTTTATGGGGTTTTTTTCCGTCTATTTAAGGAACTCTCTTCAACTGTATCCTCAGTTGCAAGGAAATTGAGACATGTAAAAAGAGTGGTTACAAGCCCTGGTGACTTGCATATAGTGAAGGGGTAGCCTAGGCAACATTTCCCATCCCAATTGTGTTCAGATGGACCTGTGATAGCGTACAGAGACCAGTTAAGCAGAAGACTTGTCCTTGTAGTGTCCCTGCATTCCGTCATTCGTACTTGGCTTGGTTGAAGAGGAAGGAGATCTCAGGGAGGTGTAATTTGTACTTGTCTGGGGAAGGAAGAATTGGTGTGATGATCAAAATAATGCACAGGCTCAGCTACTAACTCTGCCTGTGACCTTGTGAAGTTGTGGGTGTCCTGGTCCTCTGATGGCAGTTGAAAGCTATCCTCATAGGTTTTGGCTGAAAAAAAGAATTGCTACTACTGTATTGGCCTGCAGGCAATAATGAAGGAAGGGAGAAAGCTTTCATACTCTACAGACAATCAGGAAGATGCAGTTACTGATTTTATCTGGATAAACTTGTTAGCTGCAAGATTTTTCACCTTATAGCTGCTAGATTTTGCACCGGCAACTTAAAAGTTAGAGCAGAGTCCTTTTTTTTCAAGGCTAGATTTCATTTGGCTTCCCATGGCACATTCTCTAGGGTTTCTGTTGTTGAGCATTGTCCCTGCAACTGTGAGTTAGAGAACTTGCTTAATTTCACCTTCCTAATAGTAACACATGAATTGAATAGCTGCAGCTTTAAAAAAGCCAGACTGTTAAGTAGTGTATGGAATGTGAATTTGCAAGGTAGTTGCAACACCAGTGGCAGAAGGTGAGGTTAAAAGTGTCACCAGGCCAGAGTGCCACCAATGGATGCATGCACAGATTGAAAACATGTACTGGAAGTTGGATTTTCTCATGCCTCATCATTTTCTTCTATCTTAGCAAATAGATGTCCATCCCCATACAAGATGTATATAAAAACTAACTGCTTGTGCCAGCAGATCCTGACAACTTTGCTTTTGTTGGTGCTACTGCTCTGTCTTATTCTTCCTTCTTGTCCTTCTGCTTCTTGCTTCCAGAAACCACATATGCAAAACTCACTTGCTCTGCTGTTAAAGTGAGAATGCTGTGTGCAAGGTTTTTCTGATGAACAATGATTAATATTCTAGAATATTCAAAATTACAAAGTTGATCTTTCTGATACAAATTTTTGTGTGTGTGTGTGTCTAATGGCTTTTTGGAAGGTAAGCATTTTACTTTCCTTAGAAAGGATTCTGTTGTTTAAAAACCGACCACCTGAAAAACAATTCCCATCTGGAGCTCCACTTACTTTCTTTGGTGATCCAGGGTTCTTAGCCAGACTACGTCCATGTAATGCAGTAAGGCATCCAGGGAAGGATATCATACTGCCTTGGAATGGCACATAAACAGTACTTCCTTGGAACATTGTTTCACCTCCAGCCGTTCCATCCCAAGTTGGATGTGATTTCTGTGTACAGAGGAGAAAAGCAAGCATATTCTTACGAGGCTTAAATTCACTAGAGAGAGAGCCACATAAGCACAGAGAGACAGGAAATAAATAGCTGAAACAAATTTATCTTTGAATTGGAGGCGACATCCATGAAAAATGCTTTGTGCTTTTTTGCCCAGTCAAACTTTGCCTACCAATATCTTCACAGCATTAATCACAACTAAAAGGTTCTGTGGGAAACCTTTTCCTCTATGTTAAGAAACACTAATGAGGATATGGACTTAATGTTTTGTCCCTTGTCAGAGGGTTTACTTAGTGCAGACAGGGAAGGAAGGCTGTCAATAGAGGAGTTTAACCCTGGAAAGGAAGTAAGCACCTCTTGTTCACAAGATGTTTATATTATATTGCTGTTAAGGGGCCACTACCATGGCATCAGTGGTGTCTAACATTTCCAGTGCAGAAGAGACAGACAGCTTGTAAATGGCCTGACATATGGGCAGAGGATCTGCCTGTGCTCTTAGCCAGATCTAGGCTGAGGTGAGCAACCTTTAGATGAGAAAGACGTGAGGTTTTGTGTGGCAGTTGTGTGGTGGCACAGCAGGACTACCAGTAATGGGACATCTTTGGTCTTGTGTCAGAGGGCATGCTGTTTTCCCCATCCTGGGCAGGGAAGGAGGCACTGTACAGGGAGGTCACGGAGACTAGAATGTCCACTGCAGGGTTGTGTTGCCACCTGCCTGGGTGAACCCTTCTTAGGTGTACCTTAGATCCCTAAGGCTCTGTGGAGAAACAAGTTTAATGTTTTTGCACATATGAAAGTGGTTTGGTGGTTTGTGTACTTAGGCCTGGAGCTTGAGGAAAATGCAGATCTAATTGCCATCCTCACCTTGCTCTTCAGATAACAAAAGGCCAGTCCTTAATATTACATGGAATATGTAATCACCTCTAATGTGACCTCCTTATAAACAAATCCCATATAATTTGGGGACTGCTTCACAAAGACTAAATTCCCAGAATGAAGCATTGGTTATTCTCTTTTTACTCCAACCAGTTTCTGGTTTGTGCTGATAATAGTAACAGGATGCCAAAAATGTGTTCTGGTCTCCGATTCAAACATCAGTATGTCTGAAAGGCTCTGTAAATCAGGCATGTTTAAAACCAGGCCTTTGAGATTAAACTATGGTAGATGAAATCTACTTAGAAACTCTGTTTGTTGTAGACTCAAAGCCAAAATGAGTATGCAAAAGCCTGCCTGTAATCTTGGAGGCAATATTTCATCTGAATAGTGGCAAAGAATGCTTTGGGGTATGTGCTGCTACTCACAGCACTGTCACTTGAGCGTGCACATGGAACCCTGTGGGCAAGGTATTCTGAAGTAACCAGCCTTGGCCTAACCTTCCTCACATAGGAAATGTTGGTACAGTTTGAGCTCATGCCAGTGAATGAATAGTTTAAGACTAGTGCTGTAGAAAATCCTGCATAGAGAAGTACTGTCACAATAGGGAAGCATTATGACTTTTCAGACTGTCTAATTCATAACCATTCATAAGCAAAGGCTGAACCAAGCACTCAGACATCATAGCAATGAGTGGAAAGAAACAGATCTGAAATCCCTGCACGGTAAATGCAATAGCCAGCACAGTGTTGTCAAAAGAAAGACCTCTGTCAAAAGCTATTCACTGTCAAGTAGTAGCATAAAGTATTGTGGTGTTTGTAGTATGGCATATTGAGATGCTAACAATACGCTAAGTTTAACAAACTACTTGAATACATCCTAACTTTAACCTTTGTGATGGTGTCACTGGACTTAAATTTTTGCATCAAAACTATGTTTGTTTCTTGAGTTACAACTTTTGTCAATAGCAGAGCTAGCAAAACCAAGGACAGTGCTATCACCTTCTGTTAGTTGTAACTGCCTTTTCTTTGAGATTTAACAATAAGAGGCATTTTATCTATATTAATCACCCCTATCTGTGGCTGAAAATTGTATTTGGTTTGAATGAAGAGTTCTTCAGGTCAACTCAAGTTCACTAGTGCTGCAGTCTTAGTCTTTCTGTTGGGATATGTCTAGGCATTCCATGTGCTTATATTGCATACCATCTTGCCTTTAAGAATCTTTTGTGAATAAAGCCACAGTGTTAATGCATTCCTTGGCTTTTCAAGGAAGTGCCTGTTAGAGGTAAGGTGGCAGCCTGCTTCAGCGTGGATGCTGAATAGGAGAACCCAGTTCCCTTGAAGTCAATTAACAAGATCAAAAGCAAAACTTCCAGGAGACTCCTAATGCAGTTCTCATTAGGGCAGCACAGGCATCGCAAGCCTCCATGGGTACGGGTCCTGCAGAGCAGCTATATCAGTGGCTGCAGCAATTATTTTGGCCAGTTAGACCTTCTGGAAACCTGCAGCTCCTGTTTACCTAGCTGCTCACCTGCATCGTATGTGTCAAATCCAACAGCAGTGGAGTGACCCAAGGAAATGTCTCTTCTTTAACTACAAAGACATAACTTTGTAGAGTTTTGGTGGTAGTGGTTTTCTGTTTGGTTTTTATTTATGTTTGCTTGTTTTTTGTGGTTTGTTTGTTTGTTTGTTTGTTTGTTTTAGTCAAATATAGCTGAGACTCAGTGTATTATGTCTTCAGCATCAATGGAAAGAAAATTACAGCTATCTCTGTGCCTTGAAGACATGTCACCCATTTCTCCTCATGCAAGGGTAATGTGATGTCATCTATCTTGCTGAGGTGAGAAGGAGCAAGGGGAGAGTCAACCTGTCCCATTCCCAGCTGTGGGAAAGATTTCCTAGGACCAGTGTATGGGGAATGGGAGAAGGGTGAATTGGACAGAGAGGGCACTGGGGCAGCAGTGGGGCAGGCTGCCTACCCTTCTCTCTCCACATGCCCAGCAGGGAGGACACACATGAATCAATGCCCTCAAAATCTAAGGCTGGGGAGTGAGTAGGTTGGGAACTACTGCTTCCTCCATTCCTACTGTGATCTGACCTAGGTACAAATAGCTGACAAAAACACACGAAAGTCCCTTGCAAACAAGTGTTGGAACAGTGAGCTGGATTTTCTTCCTTCCCCTCCCCACCTCAGTTACATCTTTTGTAATATCTGTCTGTGCCAGTTTCAGCTCAGTTTCAGGATCTCTGCTGAAGGGAGATCAGTGTTGGTGTCTCTGCTGGAGGATGCCCAGGGCTAGTCATGGCTCGTGCCAGATGACTCCAGCCAGCTCCAGGCTCATCCATGGGTCCTTGGAGCCATCTGGAACCAGCCATGACCCCTCAGCCACAGGTGTGGCTGCCAAAATGTGTGGAAGAAAAGGTGAAAATGCTGAAGGAGTAATGAGGGGAAAAAAGAGTGAGAGACAGGAGAGGGAAGAGCTTCCTCTTCCGCTGCTTTCTAAGAACCCTTCTTCTAGGTGGTCTTGTAAAAATGCAATTAACAAGAAAAATACTCTGAAATCAAAAGACATCTTTAAATACAGATTTTGCATTTCTATACCACAGTGTTAGACACAAAGCAAACAGTGACTTTCTTTTTATAAACATACTTGGTCAGAGCAATTAATTTGCACACCCCCTCAAGATCTGCCATTGAGCCTATGTCCTGGTTAGAGGGCAAGCTCTGTACTCTTCTCTGTGCTAGACCACAACAGACAGATACTGTCATGGTAGTAGTGTCACTGCACCCACAGGAGGCCTGTAAATAGATCTTGATTTGGGCAGTGATGCATGACTAAATGCAGGCTCTGTAGTCTCTTCCATTTACCCCTTGGCTGTGTTGCAGCATGTCCTTTTGCAATGTCAGTTACAGGCAGTCTCTCAGAGCTTGCAGGTGGATGTCGAAGCAGTGTGTAATCCTAGTGAGAGGTGTGGGTTTTATGCCAGGCGCCTGTCTGTATAGTCACCTACAAGCCTGCTGTCGAATCTATATGTCTGGTATGTAACCCAAGTTTCAGCTTGCAAATATACACCCAAACCTGCTAACAGCCTCTGTCAAAGTGTAAATTTCAAAAGAGGTATAGAGTTTCTTGACAGCTGATGACAATGATACACTATTTCAGTCAAGAGAGACTTCAAATGGGACTACTAAACATCACTCAGCAAACCCTCTTTAAACATAATGATAATAGAAAGTTTTCACTGAGACAAGAAAGAGCAGAACTGCTGTAAATTGCAGTGATGTTGTAAAGGAACAACAGGACATTGCTGTCGTCTTAACCTGCTAAAAAATAGTAACTTATTCTGCTGTCAATCACAGCTCCGGTCTCTAATCCGTTTCATCTCATTACCCTTGCTGAGCAAAAGATAAAGAATTTTCAAATTTCAAAACAGATCCCCTGCTGTCTGGCTAGGGTAATGTCTTCTCAAATCTAAAGTGGAACATGCTTTAAGTGGGTCACTCTTTATCTTCAGACTTTGCTTACCTTTAAATGCGAAGTTGGGCACCTGTTCCTACCCCTCTGTTGTTAAAAGAAAGCTTGCCTGAGTGTGGGGAAGCTTTTGCATCTGTTTAAGAAAGTTAAATCACAGGATGTCAAACCTTTTGTTTAGTTTTGTAGTTATATTTGGAGGCCAGCACAGCACATTAAACAGTCTCTTTGTGCTCATATTTTAGTCCTTTCAAAAATGCTGTAATGGAGTTGAGAATTGCTATGAATGTAGGTTAAGATGTCTTTTGAAACTGGCATGATTGCTGAAAGACAACGGGACATACAGGTACAGTCAGATGTCATTAGTTAGATACTCAATCTTGTAGTGTTGGGGTTTGTGTTTGGTTTGTTTTTTGGATTTTTTTCCTATTAGGAAGGAGTAATGAAAAATGCCAGGTTAGGAACAAGCATTATAGCATTTTCAGGGTGGTAAAGACCTGACTATTTTTATTCTGATCATTAATAGTAATTCAGTGTGTTTATTGGCATATTAGTTTTTCTTCTTTCTAGCTTTTTTTCCATGCAGAAGAGACATTTCTGGCTTTGAGAAATTTCCAAGTCCATATACATAGCATGTAAAGCGTAGTACTCTCATTGCACTGCTTTTGCTCAGACCTCAACAGAAAAAAAGCCCCATAGTACTTCCAAATCCTGCCCAAAAAGGGCATTAATATAAAAACAGTTTTAAGATCAGTCTGCCCTTGCCAAAAACAATTTAAAAAAAATATGTTATCTTTAATAAGTTTTTTGAGTTTTTTTATTTTCCCTTTCAGCTAACACTAAAAATTATTGGAGATTGCTCTAAACTGAACCAGAGCCTCAGCCTTTGGTATACGTGCTAAGAGATCCAGGTATAACTGTAGTTACATTTGTGAAGCTGTCATTGATTTTAGTGGGTGTTCTGTATAGTATTGAAATGTATATTATGACCTGCAAGGAGTGAATTACAGTTTTACTATCTCTAGGTGTAGACAGCTGCCTGATCTTAGGCTGCCTGTAAAAAAGCCCAGTACCAAACCTGTCAATCTTGTCTCATGTCAGAACAGTAGCTGACTGTAATTGGTTCAGTTTCAAGCTCAGGTTGCATCAAAAGAAATGCAGAGCAATGCAAATGTCCATTTAATTTCTGTGTTTGGGACTGGTGAAATCTTGACTTCACTTTGCCTTGGAACAGGAGCATTTTCTTCTTGTTCAGGTTTGTCACATAAAGAGTTAGTTAAGGGGATGAAACTTTTGAGCTTAAAAATCTGTCTTATAGGAGAAGAGATTCACCGCTATGTCTTCCAGGTTGGATGGGGCTCTGAGCTACCTAGTGTAGTGGAAGGTGTCCACTGTGCCCCCATGGCAGCGAGGTTAGAACTAGATGATCTTTAAGGTCCCTTCCACCCCAAACTGTTCCATGATTCTAGATCTTCAGAGAGACATACCTCTTTTTCTGCCTCTTTCTGGTTTTCTTATGAAAAAAATCTTACTCTGTATTGTGGAAACAATGCAGTGCAACTAGCACAAGGTCACACTTGTAGTTTAAATATTTTTCCAGGCAGCTAACTAGGTTAGCCAAGATAGAGCAGAATTTTCAACAGACAATGGCCCTACTCTTTTGTATTTGCAGTTTCTGGAACATGAATTAATAGTTCTGAGCTTCTGTGTTTGTGTCTGGATTGACATAGAAAACCTCATTTTGTCCAAGCTGGCCATACAATTTTCAGGAACGCTTATGTTACTAAACTTCAGAATGAACAATCGCAGTAAAAAAGTCCTTGAACATCAGTTAAGAAGCAAGGGAATAGCTGCATGCTTTGTAGACCTTCCTAAATGAGAAATTGCTTGTGACTGAGAAAGAAGCAGGCTGGGTCTATGATACTAGACTAAAATATGTTTTTTTCACCTTCCCTTTGGAAATCAAACAACTGGGCCACAGATCACCTCTGCCTGCTCCCTCTGAGGACAGGACTTAGACAAGAAATATCTCCAAGGTCTACTAAGAGATGAATAATTCTTAGATATGTGATTTGTCCTCACCTCTGCCATAGGAAATTCCACTTCATGGCTTTCTCCAGCATTGATTCTAGGCCCAAACTTCCCTGTTTCAACCCTTGCGCCTTGGTGGCACTGCTTTGCCTCAAATACCGCAAGGGGAAAATACATGTCAAAATACACTCCTCTGTGCTAACCCTGTCCCCTGGGAAATGGAGGGCAAGCTCATTGTCCTCATGCCCACTCCTTGTTACCTTTTTGCCTTAGGTGTGGGTTCATGCAGGCCAGTGCAATACCTTGGCGACTGCCTGGGGTAATACCATGCATATGTTACAGTCTTGCTTCTGCATTGGAGGAGGAAGGGATTTTAACTTGACGTGCTTCTTGTTCTCAGGTTTAAGTAGTGTAATTCTGAGCAAGGGCTGTTGAAATGGAAAAGAGGAGAACAGAAGATTTTGTATAGTTACTTATGGTTAACTTAGTCTTTCGTGTTTCACTTCAATAAAGAAAAATAAAAATATACCCATGTTTGGGCATAGCAGACTGGATCGTGTGAAGGGTACCGCCATGGAAATTACCTGACAGTCAGGTAAAATACCTTTGATGGGGTGGATATGTGATATCATGGCAGGAGGATAACATACAGCTGAATAACTGTTGTGAGAAAACAAAAATTTGCATTTTGAAAATGACAAATTTGATTGAATATCCTCTTTGGCGACTCTGCAGGGCAAGCAACTGCAGCCAACAATGGCAGCTGCTGCAGAACTGACAACGTGGCTCTAGCAACCAGGAACTGAATCTTTTTCTTTTATGATGTGTGGAATAGGTGACTGGTGCTCTTTAATTTTTTATATAATAGAGTAGAATGTACGGTATTGAGAATGCTTCTTATAGACCAGAATAAAGCAGTTTAGACAATGCTAGAAGAAAAGCATATTTCCAAAGCAAAGCCCCAACAGAAGGTAGAGATCTGCTAAGTGTAAATTCTTTTTAGACTGCACAGATGGCCCAGCCCCACAACAGCAGCAGGATGGAAACAGTACTGTGTTTCCTTACGGCGCAAACAGTGATGACAGCCTTCTTTAGTCCTTAAACCAGGGCGAGGAGCAGCCGGGAAGGAGAACCCATTGCAACCTGGGATATGTGAGGAATGCAGGCACTGCAGAGTAAACACTTCACAATGCAGGTGTAATTAACAGTTTTTCTATTTATGGATCTTGTTAATGCACCGTAATGATGAATTGCAGTTCAATGAATTTCCAGGAACCTATAATGCAGCAATTTTAAGCAAACCTGTAAGACTTCCGATTTGTCAGAGTCATCTAGCCTTTGTCTGAGGAAGTTATAGACTTTGGCAGCGTGCTGTAAACTGTATCTCCTCATGATGAATGTGTTTTGGGCACCATGCCAGGATGCAATTATTCAGTACGATGAAGTAGAATCCTATCTATTTATCCTGTTTGTGCTTCAAAACTCATCCTTTCATTTTATTTTCCCACAAGCCAAATGAAATTTAATATGTGTTATTTGAATATAATACTACAGTTCGTGGTATTAAATTGTACAAAAACATTTGCAGATGAAAAGCTTATTGCAGACTGTCTTTGAAATTCCTTAATTAAAAAAAAAAAAATAATGGAGGTCTATTATTACTAATGAGTCCATGTAGAAAGGAAAAACATGTCTCTTACCAGTGAACTAACAGGTGGCTTAATAGGGCCATGATCTGAAACAGGACAGACTAGAATATTTTAATTAAAAATCAGCAGTTTCGCTCATTCATTAGGGGCAACATGGTTTGTTTTTGCTTCTAGAAAGGGGCTTTACATTCTTTATCAATTACAGGATTACTTTTTTTTTTTTTTTAGAAATCAGAAGGTTGCTGACATTTAAAAATGAGCAAATATTAGAGCATGATCTATGCGCATTTTTGAAACTGCATTCTCTAGCTTCAGTACAGCAATTGTTGGTCACAGTTGATCTGAACTCTTTTGTCTGTTTGCAAAATGTTACTGTGACCAGGCATTGCCCTTATCTGTTGCACACTTTGCAAAGATGTATTTTCTTTCATCTCATGGAGAATACAGTAATATAACTTCCATGGCGCATGAAGGAACTGAATTTTTTTCGAGTGTATGGGAAGTTATGGGTGAGAAAATGAATCCCAAAGTGATTTAAGCAAATGAGTTGATACTATGTCTCTTAGTCACTTTCTACCGTACTTCAGTCAATAGGTACTTCCACCAAGACTTCCCATGGAGTCCAGTTTTACTCACAGTGCCACAGTCTGGCCATTACCTGCTTAGACTTGAATATTTACAATAATTTAGGAATACAGTGAAACCAGAATTTCAAACCTTGATGCTAGTGTAACCTGTCACTTGCCTTTAGTTCAGTACAATAGATAAATGAGCAAGGTGAGTTCTGGTTGCGTAACAGATGAGAAACATACAGAATAAGGTGCTATTCCATGAGCTGGTGAAACAAGTTTATGATCTGAGTAGAGAGGTAGGCTTAACTGGACCAGAGAAAGAGGGATTAGCTGTGTAGAGTGGGATTTTCTTTGGGATTGGTTGTTTTTTTGGGGGTGGAGTCTTTTTTTCCCCATAAAGTTGAGTTTTAACTTTTTTTTTTTTCCAGGCATTTTTGAAGGAAGTGAGTCTGTGTATTAAAAAAAAACAACCAAACAACCACACACACAAACAAGACCCCCTAAGAAATCTGCCCCCAATTTATAGGCTTGTACAATGGAAACTATATGCTGCATATTCTTGTTTCTTCTCAATATAGTATGATTTTTTTTCAGCTTGAGTGAGCATTTCTTTTCATGCTGTCACAACTTACCCATTTAACTTTGTCGGTTACCTCCAGTGTGTCAGACAAAATAGTAGAAGTCACACAAGCAGTGCTGCAGAGGGCTTGCTTGTTTGGTTGTTTTTTTTTTTTGCAGCACTGTCATCCCAGTCACAAGGTCACAAGAAGCCTTGTGCTGCGATGATGTTGACTTAGGAAGAAAAAGCGTCTTACCGTTCTTTAAGAGATCTGTAGTGAAGAAAAAGAATTGGGATTTTTTTTGGTATGCCTAAACACACACTATCATTTGGCTGCACTTCACTTGGCTTTAGGGCGTTGAGTAGCCATGGCCTAGCCGTAACATGCTTTTCCTTTTTGTATGAGGGATGATAGTGTAGCATCTAGCTCCCAGAATTTGTTGGACAAGTTTATTATGAAAAATAAGATGTTGTGAAGCTCAGAGATGAAGTGACTTGCCTGAAGTCAGTCACCTGTCTGCCAGTGAAGTGCTAGTGGTAGGAACAGGTACTGTCTTTCCAGAGTCCTGATCTGGTGTCTCAAATGCATGGCAAGGGCAGGCCTTTTAGAAGTGCGTAGCATTGATTTTGGGAGTGTTGACTTCCACCTGCAGAGGTGAAAGCATTGTGCGTTCTTGTGCTTCCTTAGCAACAGCAAGTGCAAAAACAGGAGGATTCAAGTCAGGCAGGAACTCCCAGAGGCTGCTTTTGCTGGATGAGCAGCATAAACAGGTGCAAGCCTGGAGATATTTGGACATGCCGTTCGATATTTGGGTTGTTTTTTATTTGAATGCACTGCAGAAAATGTGCCAGCTCAACTGTTTCCATGGAATGCCTAACAAATCACAAAACACAGGCGTTACAGTAACAGGACGGATGGTAAATAAATGTGTTCAAGAGCTTCTTCATGAAGTGTGAAATGGGTAGAGCTGACGGATTATTCATTTTCATTTGTCAAATGTAGAACTATTTTTCCAAGTAAGTGGCTGCTTCTTTGTATTGTAAGAAAACATGTAAATCTGAACACTGTAATATTTAGCAAATTCACTTGGCTTTTCTTTCATGCATGAAGAAGACATCTCTCCTCTTGCTTGTGGAAACAAACGTGCTTCCAGTGAAGCTGGTGAGAACCCAGTTGCATTACATCCAAAACATTTCATGAGATACATTAGCATCGGTTCAGCCTTTATCTTAATATATTGATATTGATAGTCACTTCTGACTAGGGATCAAGGGAGAAAAAAAGTCTCTGTGAGTGAAAACATGATCCTGAACTTGTGGACTTGAAAATGGGCCAGCTATTTTAGGAAAATTGCATCTTGAAAAGCTAGGCAATTTCCAATGCAGAATGAAAACACAAGTTTGCCAGGATACAATATAACCTTTTGGCAGTTCTATTTCTTGATCTAGTGCATGGACATTAGAGAATCCTAGCCATCTTACCTCTCTTCAGCTGTTGAGAGGGAAGGAGAATCCTGATTTGAGATAGACAATCTCAATAGGATAGAAAGGATGGGAAACACAGTGTGGAACAATGCTATAATACAAACATTATATGCAAATACTGTAATGTGAAGAAACTATCTTACGTAATTAAAGAGTGAATATAAACCGAACAAAAATACATAGAGATCTCAGACTGAAAGCTTTTTGTTTGAATTATTAATATATAAAGCAAAAGCCTAACTCAGATAATATTTTCAGGCCCTTTCATTTTCAGTGCAAGTGAAAATTTCAAAAACGTCATCCTTCCTAACCTCCCTAAAGATGTGAAAATCCTGCAGTCACTCATAGGAATTAACAGCAACATTTGCTTGGTGTATACATTTTCATATGGAACCCATCATTTGAGTTCTGTCCTGTGTTAGCAGATGAGGAGTGGTAAGGGGTTGCATTTAGTGCCTTTAATCATCTGAGGTTTGACCCTTGTACTGAAGCTGGAAAGTGTGGGTTCTAGTTGTAGTATATTTAAAAAGATTAATACCTTGTGTTCTATAATTGTTAACTTCGGCATTTCCATGTTTACTGCTGAGTTTCTTGCATTGCTAGTAAGAGTGATTTCTGGGAAGATCTGCACTGCCAGAAGTAGTTCTTTCTGGAAGCACTGTGTTTAAGGTTCACTGAATGTGGTTGATACCTCGATTGAGTATAGTCTCATCAGCTGACACATATTTTCTGCAGAGGAAACAGCATTGTTGTGCTGAATATAGTCCTGTTGTGATAGCTGTTTTTCCAGCTGATTTCAGCAGGCTCAGGAAATGACTGTTGTGTAATGACCTGTACAATGAATGCCATCCTTTTCAAAATGGCAGCATCTGTTTCAGACCTGAAAAAACTTTGTTCTGTGATCTAATAGAAAATAATAGATTCGTTGTTCAGAAATTCCACTTGGAAACAGTGGTGTGGCTTTTCAAAATGAAGTGATTTAAAGAAGTAAAAGGGACACCATGTTACTGCATTCAGAAATTATTTACCAGGTATGTGAATGTAATAATGAGCCTGCTTTGATTTTTGCAGAAAACATTAACAAAGATTGATGGACTCCACCATGTGTAATTACTGTGTGCAGTAGTCACTAAGATGGTGAGCTTTCAGAAGTCAAAATTTGTTTTTTCTTTCCCACTCGTAGGTTCGTGTAGTTCCTGACTGATATAAACTCACTTATTACACCTTCTACATCCTATTTAGGAGTGGAGGACAATAGGCGCTATTTGGCTGTAAATGAAGATAGTTATATTGGTTGTCATTTGGTTGCCTAACAACCACATCTAAAATTGAGTCTTAGAATTTACAGACAGCAACTTAAGATGACAAATGAATTGTGAGGATGAAAACTCTTAACATCTTCATTGTTCTAATGAGATATGTACAAACTGTTTATTACTTACTAATTTCTGCTTATCTACAACTGTCAGAAGCAAGTCAGTGATAAGAAAGCATGGGATGGAATAGCATATTCATTTTTACAGGAACCTATACCAAAAGTCTCAGTTTGTTTGCAATTTCTCCTGAAATAAGAACAAACTTGGAATGATGTTCAATCTGTTTTGATATTTGGTGTTAGTTTGCCTTTTTTTTTTTACCAGTCACTGTATTTATTGTATTTTTTCCATTGCCATCTTTTTCTCATTACTAGAGATGTGTGATTTAAGGAAAGAATACACAATAAGGCTGGAAAAGATTAAAGAAAAGATTGTCAAGTGAAAGACATTTTTTGCAAAATAATTTTGTAAAAACTGCCCAAAATGTACATATTTTTTCCATACCAGCAAAAAATGGCAGGCTTCCAAATTTCATATCAAAAATTGAGGAAAATTTAATGAAAGCTTGATCCAAATTCTTTCTTCCTCATTCTCTTCTTGATTTGAAAATCTTTCTGGAGAATATTTGAGCTATACAAACTGTTGGTCAGAAAGCAAAGATTAGCTAGATCCAGAGCTGGCACAGAGAAGGAAGAGTATTGGGTTTGTCCAGTTGGCATCCCCAGACTGGCAGTTCAACATATGAGTGGGTGAATACCATGTTTGGTGGAAATAATTATAACTATGTGTGAGATCTTACGGACTAGAAAGGCTGTACTTATTTACAAAGCCTCTGAGTAAGTTGATTTTACTTGCATCTATTCTCTCATAGTTTTCTTTTACTGATGTTCTTACACCCATGTATTTGTAGGTGGTAAGACCTGCATTCCTGAGTAGCCTGTCCAGCACCACTGGTGTGCAATACACGGGACAAGGGCAGCTCGTATCTGACATTGCATTATATCCCTAGGATCCTTCTGGACTGGAGACAACATAGTAGGTTTAGGACAGGTTTTTCATAACCTTTAGGAGGCTGCACTTCCTATGGAAATGTCCTGTGCACCAGGATTCTGCTTCCTGTGGTTTCATTAATCTCAAAGAAGGTTGCTGCTCATTGTCTGTTTTCCATTGTTTGTTTGGAATGTTCATCTGCTTCTGCAGTAGGTATTGGAAGCAAATTCTTCAGTTATTGGAGAAATAGCATAGGCAGTGTTGCTCAGTCCTGTTGCCATCTTCCTCATGTGGAGATGGAGGTCTTTTGTGCTGTGGTTGTGTCTGGTTGCAACCTTTTGGGCTTAGCAGATGCAATGTGTTCCCCATTACTGCTCCTGGAATTCATGTCCACTGCTACCAATACAGCATTTCGTTTTGCTTATTCCTGTCCATCCATCCAAACTTTATATTCTTAATGCTTCTGTTAGACATCTAGATATGTCCTGTCTAGCTGGCTATCCCAAAGCTCTGTCAGAACACAAATTACTGCACTGTTTCTCAAGCTTTTCTAAATCAGAGCATAAAGTAGGTTGTTCCCTCTCTCCATCACTCTCTCCCTCTTTCTCACAGTATAATCCTTTTCCAGGAAGGCCTTTGCATAATGTGGTAATTTAACAGAGTGCTATACCTGGAGCTCTAAAAGCCTTTTGCAGCTTTTACTTCTGAAGTATCCACATCTTAATTTATTGGAGTTTGCACTGCATTTTCAGTAATGTCAGAGGAACACAAAAACAGTGAATACATTTAGAAATAAGCTTCTTTTATTTTTCCTTATCTAATTTTCATGGTAGCATAGTGGTAGGGTACTGGACTGGGATGTGGGAAACACAGCTCCTATTCCCCATGCTACTCATCTTCTGATGGAAACTGTTCAAAAATGAAGAATTGCACTTACTACTGTTGTGATTTGGTATGTTTCTCAAGAGTCTGCGAGTCTGTAAAATCAGGAACAAAACTCTTCACTGAAACACTTCATCTACACTAGCACTTTTTTGTTTGCTTTTTAATTATGAAGTGGCTGCTTCTTCATAAAGGTCTTTGCAAGTTTCTAATCATATGGTGAGGCAGTTTTGCAGATTTATCCTCCTTCTGGAAATGTACATTATTTCTGCTTTGGTCTTCATATGTTTCAGGGAATTGTCCACTTTAGAAACAAGATTTTTTGGACTGGCATTCTTATTTCTCGGATAAATTCAATACTTTTCCAAAATTAAGTCTTAATGCTGACTTCAAGAAGTTTCCAGTTGGGTTTTATTTTTTGTTTTATTGCAGTTGCTTGTAAACCATGTCCTGTTGCTTCAGTGCATTGGGGTAAACACAGAATAACTGCAGATATCAACTTGCTCACTTTACAGTGAGGCTTCAGAGAACAATGTGGTGGATAAAAATGATTGTTTAAATTGAGAGCAGGTTTTATGCTTTGCAGGATTGTGAGACTTTTCATCTATTTAAAGCATCTGGGGTTGAGGAGACATCTGGATGCAGTCTCTGCATTCAGTACTAGCTGAGGCTTTGCCTTCTTCAGTCAGATACTTTTGTCCTCTGTATACAGTAGCTGCAGAAATCAGTAGTACTGAGTGAACTTTGAAAAACTATTACACAGTAATGAAAAGACAGTAGTAGGAAAAAGAATGCAATTGTGGGTGACAGGCAAATGAACACATTTGGAAATGAAATCCTAAGAGAATCCTGGATTACTATTTAATTCCTCATTGTCTACCAAACACTTAAAAAAGCACCCTGCCTTTATAAAATCAGGACTTTGTTGTGCTTGAAGGACTTCTCAATTCAGAAGTTGTCCGTAGGGACACAGAGAAATAGAGACCCAAAATAAAGAGCACTGAAGTTATTCAAAGAAGCATAGAGGAGATTGTATGCAGCAGTTCTTACAAGCAAAACTGAAGCCTTATGAGTCTATCTACGGTTTCTTTACATTCTGTTGCTCAGTAGTATCTGATATTATACAGTTCATTAAACAAGTAAGCCTCTGTGCTGATTTTCTGAAATCTGCTGTAAAACACACTGTACTATTCCAATTCCTTTGTGTCTAATTGCTTTTTTGCCCTTTCAGTTACTCTTGAGACTGAACAAATATTTCTAACCTCAAGTAACTTTGCCTCACTTTAAACTGGGAAGTGTTAAATCTTTATTCCTGCTAAAAAGTCTTCATTGTTGGTAATTCATCAAAGAAACATATTACGCATGTCTGAGCCCAAATCACATAAATTGTAAATTGACAGAGTATAAAAAATCCAACTTGTCTGTGTGTAAATACTTCTCCTTGGAACATCTAATAATAAGGAAAATGTGAGAAAGTGAAAGACTGGTAGGTTCCAGTTTCACTTCACTGGAATTTTTGAGTTTTCTCTATTACAGAGCTTTATTTTTAAGTTTATTCTTTGATTACAGGTCTGATCTGGCCTAAAGTCTGACAGCAAAGGTTCTTTCTTAGCTTGAAGGAGGCTGTGTTTCTTACTGAGTATCAGAGCTCTTGCAGGTTCTCCTGGCATTGTCTCAGTGCCGGTCTGTTGATACCACATGGCCCAGCAATTGGTTTATGCTACCTTGGCTAAATGAGCTCCTGGGATTTACAGTGTGGCTTCAGAAAACAGGAATCATACATGAAATACTGGCTTTAAAGGTTTTCACATTTTGGTTTTTAAAATACTGAACTTGAGGATGTGTCTGCTTTCTGGCAAGTCTCTGTTTTTCTTCTATCATTTGGTGAGGGTTTCAGTGTATGCACAAAACCTACAAGACTGACTCTTTAAAAAGGTACTCAGATCCCTACTGCTGACAGCAAGGATCATAGTAGGCGTTAAAATGATTATCAATTGCAGTGCAATGGGAATCTGGGTTTCTTGAGGGTGGAACAAGTTTTATCACCCCCACTGTGGATGTGCCCTCAAGGTAACAGATTCATGACTTTATGCAATAGAAAACTGCATAATGCAAAAAAAGGGGTATGTTTAAGACAATGTTTATTAATGTGAGGAATGTATTTAGATGTCTTTTATCTTGCTGCAAACACTTAAGTTGGAAAAGGATGCAAAACTTGGCTGTTAGTCAATCTGACAGTAATTTGGCTTTGGGTGTAACTAAGATAGAATTATCTTAATATATTTTTCAGTTTTAAGTCTTAAAAAAACCCCAGAATTCTAGGATAGATATGCTATCAAATATGCAGATGTGTTTCCTGCCAGTTTATCATCGGAATCAGGCATCAACTGCTTTTTTAAGGGTACCTGGTTTCCAGTGTTGGAAAGAACATGAATGTAACATAACAGATACATCATTCTCCTTGATTCAGAAATCTGAAATCAGGATGCTGCTAAATGCAGGACTGAAAAATGAGGGAAACAACCTTATTCCCAGCTCTTGGGAACTGATTTGGGTTTTGGCAGGAATGGTGGTCACGTTAGGTCACGCCTCTATCAAAAAGGGTGTATAGGCGAAGGGGTTTGGGGTTGTATTGTTTCTTTCTATATATGCAAAATATCAGGACTCCCTTGATGGGGGCAGATTGGTGCCTTGCTTATTAACTCTGAAGGAAATAAGGAAAAATGGAGGGATTGAAGGAAGGGAAACAGGCAGTGACTAAAACTGAGAAGAGAGGGAGGAAGTGAGTTTGCCAGTGGGACAAGAATAATGTTAAAAGGAATAAGTACAAGATTTTTATACTTTATATGCAAAGAAATTTAGAAAGAGCAAGGTGTATAGCATATGTGGAGTCCTTTTCTTTGTTTTAGCATTGCATATTTTTTTTAGAGCATTTCCCTGGCTGGCAGTTACAAATCAAGTTCTCCAGGGAGAATTGTAACAGGAGAAGAACAAGCAGAAAATTAACACCTGATCCCAGAGGTATATAGCCTCCATCTCAATTGTCAGGGAATAGCAAGGGGGAATATACTACACTAGGGGAAGGGTGAGTTGTTTTCTGTGTTTGCCATGATGCACAGCAGCTGAAAGAAGTAGCCTTTTTCACTGACTTCTGAGTCAAGGCAATAGGTTTACAAACACCAGACAGAAGAACCTCTTGTTTAGTCCAAACTACCTTTGCAGAACAAGTTACCCTTTTAGAAAGCAATCCTACTGTTTGTTTGTTTTTATTTTAACAGCCCTCCCTCTTCTTCCTAGAACCAAAGTGAACAGGAATCATAAAATATTCATGCTAAATATAGACAGAGGGTGCATTCATCAGCTGAAATAAAGGTTTACTGAGCATGTGCTTGTTATTGAGAACCTAAATATTTAAACTGAAAAAGATTAAGGGAAATGTGAAGAAAAAAATGCTATTTGTTGTACTCAGAAAACCCTTGTTGATCCACAAATACGACACGTAAACCTGTAAGAGGAAAATGGGAGAAAAGGGAGGAGAGAGAGAGAACTATGCTTGTACATTTAATTTTGTATTTTGAAAGTTGGAGCTTTCGTCTTTTTTTGTTGGTTGTTTTGGGGTTACGGGGGTTTTTTGTGGTTAATTGTAGAGGGGTTTAGGTATAATAAACTTACAAAATAAAGCTGCAAATTAAAATTACATTTGACAACGAATAGGTCAGGGGTTTGTGTTCCTTCTGCTCTGACTTCTTTCTTCTCTGACAAGCACACACGGAACATGCTCTCTGTCAGCTCAGGATAGTAAAAAGGGTTTTAAAAGTCCAAATAGCTTTCTGTTGAAAAGTTCTGGTTTTGAAAAGAATGCTTTTGCAGAGTTAAATTATTCCCAACTTTAATGGCACTATGTAATTGCAGTATGTTCTGTACTATTTTACCTGATCTAATCTTAGGTGAGGCTTCCTCGTTGCCCTTGGGAGGACATTTTGCAGTCTATAGTGTGTAAGCCTACACTTACACATATTCTGTGCTTGCACCTTAAAAGACAGAAAAAGAAAGCATGCAAAGAAAATGTAGCTGTTGCAAGTTTGAGATTGACAACCAGTTGGTTTCTGTCATCTTTTTTTTTCACTACCAGTGTAGGAGGTAACTAACTATTGGAACAGCTCGTTTAGTTCATTACCTCAAGGAACAGAGATCAGTATTTTCAGACTGAGAAGTCTCTTTGGTATAAGCCAGTGAAGACTATGATACAATGATTTCTGTATGCCTTTTGTTTCTTTTGGCTTAGAAAATAGCATTTTTAAAACCATATTAAGCTAATTCAAACTGAAAATTTAAAAAAGGCACCTGTTCTCTGAAACTTGTACTGATTTTAATGAAATCATTTTCTCTCTACACCACAGGTTTGTTGGTCTGTGTGTAAACAAAATGTAATTTTGTAAGATTGCCTTGGTAATGTGACTTATTTTCCATCTTTTGTTCTACTGCAGTATCATACTTAGCAAGTCAGAATGACGTCCCTACCACATACCACTTTCGCTAGTCAAATGACCCAGATTTGTTAGTCAGATGTCGTTTTGGTAAATGTAGATGAGAGAATGAAGGTATTTGATTTGTATGGAGATAAACAGCATAATGATGTTTCACTCCAGTGGTATAAATGAGCTAGGCAGCCTGAGCTGGCATATCCTGAGCTGTCTTCTGCAGTGTCTCTAAACAAAATGTCATTTGTGAAAGTGGTGTTAAACAGCCATTCTTCTACGCATGCAGCAGCACTGAACTTGGAGGGGGGGGGGTGTCTGGTCAAGACAGCTGAGCTCTAGCAAAAACATTTCTGATTGCACTACTGTGCCTAAAAACCAAAATGCCTTCCTGCATTGTGTGCACTGAAAGAGAGGAAGAGAACTTATTACCATCCAGGAGAAAATGCAAGCATTTCCATTCTTCTTCTAGCTTACGTGTGTAATATCTTGCATTGATGGTAAGGTTACACAAAATGGGTTTGCAGAATTATACTTCATGCTTGTCTCAAAGCCTTTGCTCCCAGAGCCCAGTGGTTATATAATCCCTATTTGTCTCTTGCTGTTTATTTAAGTCCAGTACACAATGCTTTCAACAAGACCATCATAGAACAGTGGTGATAGAATAGTTAGGGTTGGAAGGGACCTTAAAGATCATCTAGTTCCAACCCCCCTCCCATGGGCAGGGACACCTTCCACTAGACCAGGTTGCTCAAAGCCCTGTCCAGCCTGGCCTTGAACACTGCCAGGGATAGAGCAGCCACAACTTCTCTGGGCAACTTGGGCCAGTCTCACCACCTTCATAGTAAAGAATTTCTTCCAAATGTCTGATATAAATCTAACCTCTTTTAAAACTATTTCCCCTTGTCCTGTCACTACATGCCCTTGGAAAAAGTCCCTCTCCAGATTTCTTGTAGGTCCTCTTTAGGTATTAGAAGGCTGCTTTAAGATCTCCCCAGAGCCTTCTCTTCTCCAGGCTGAACAAGTCCAACTCCACCAGCCTGTCTTCATAGGAGAGAAGCTTCAGCCTCTGCTCATTTTTGTGGCCCTCCTCGGGATCTGCTTGAGCAGATCCACATCCTTCTTGTGTTGGGGTGCCCCAGAGCAGAATGCAGTACTGCAGGTGAGGTGTCATGAGAGTCACCTCCCTCAACCTGCTGCTCATGCTTCTTCTGATACAGCCCAGGATACGGTTGGCTTTCTGGGCTGTGAGCGCACACTGAAGCTGGTTTATGTTCAGTTTCTCATCAACCAACACCCCCAAGTCCTTCTCCACAGGGCTGCTCTGAATCTCTTCTGCACCCAACCTGTAGCTGTGCCTGGGGTTGTCCCAACCCAGGTGTAGGACCTTGCACTTCGCATTGTTGAACTTCATGAGGCTGGCATTGGCCACCTCACAAGCGTGTCCAGGTCCCTCTGGATGGCATCCCTTCCCTCCAGCGTATCAAACAAGCCGCACAGCTTGGTGTCGTCCGCAAACGTGCTGAGGGCGCACTCAATCCCACTGTCTGTGTCACCGACAAAGATGTTGAACAAGACAGGTCCCAACATCAACCCCTGAGGAGCACCACTCATTACTTCTCCGCACTTGGACATTGAGCCCTGTGGGTCTTTTGGTCAATGGCTTTAGTATTTATCAAGAAAAGGAGGTGATGGTAAGCCATCAGATGATGCTGAAAGGAGAACATTGATATTTATGGTTTCATCTTGGGCTTGCTTGGCATTATTTTCCTACCTCTCCAAACTCAGACGAATACTTGTCCTGTCTTTATTGGTCCACAGTTTCATATTACTTCTGAATTTATTCTGCCTGTCGTGTTTCTGCTTTGTTCCTTTCTAATGCTGAGAAACTGGGCTGCCTTGCTTTAATGGCCCAGAACTGTTGCTGAGTTGTTTACAACCATGGCACCTCCATATCACCATGCCTGTGATTTCAAAGTCTCTGCTGTCATCTGTGCTGATTTTATTCTAGGTTCATAGTTACTTTGCTCTATACAAAATAGTTTTATGTTAAGGCTCTTAGGTGCAGAAATATACCAAAAGTCTTGCAGTAATAGGCATTGCACCACACTAACAGTGAAAGCTGAGGTAAAGTGGACCAGGGGAACAGTAAGTTGGTTGTTACTTGCTGAGACAGCTATGAAAGGTAAATCAAAGCTTCAGGATGGCCAAGACAAAGCCGGACAAGACTGGAGGCTTTGCAGAATTCATACAAATTCTGTGGCCTGTCACTAGTTATGGCAATATCACATTTATTAGTCTACACTTTTGCCTTCAATTCTGTAATTCTACCTCTTTGAATTTATTCTTCAAGCTACCTTCTACCTTTATAGTTCTGTATTCACTGAATTTCTCTGAAGCTTGTGGATTTATTGATGTCCTGGGTTCAGCTACAGCAGTCATTTTTCTCCTTCTTAGTAGCTGGTGCAGTGCTGTGTTTTTGACTTTCAGTCTGGGAACAACACTTGATAACACCGATGTTTTTAGTTGTTGCTCAGTAATGTTTACTCTGACCAAGGACTTTCTCAGTCTCATGCTCTGCCAGGGAGGAGGGGAAGCCAGGAGGAAGCAGAGGCAGGACACCTGACCCAAACTGGCCAAAGGGGTAATCCATACCACAGCACGTCATGCCCAGTATACAAACTGGGGGGAGTCACCCAGAAGGCCCAGATCGCTACTCGGGTCAGGCTGGGTATCAATCGGTGGGTGGTGAGCGGTTGTGTCCTCTCCCCTTGTTATTCTTTTATCATTATTATTGGTAGCAGTAGTGGTTTGTATTATACCTTAGTTACTGGAGTGCTGTTATCTCAACCCATGGGAGTTACCTTCTTTCGATTCTCCTCTCCATCCCTCCGGGATCGAGGGGAGGAAGAACGTGGGGAGTGAGCGAGCGGCTGCATGGTTCTGAGTTACCAGCCGGGCTTAAACCACAACAATTGAAAATCTGTGTTTATTGAAAAATGTGTGACTTAGTTATGTGCTGGTTGGGACTTCATCAGTACCATGTACCATGTATGTTTTCACTCAGTTTAATGGGAGAGCCCTTTCTCTGTAGTATCTCAGTTTGTTTCATGTTAGTGAGAATAAACATCAGTCTCATGTGAATCGGACAGGGCACTCAGCGATCATGGTGGCTACTGCGTCCTGCTGTGTCTCTGGGGCTCTGCTTGGCTGGCAATGCTGAATAGGGTTTAGACCTACTTTTCTTCTGTAATCTTTAGGAGTGGGTACCAGTACAGATAATTCACCTATTTATCTATCTATCTATCTATCTATCTGTCTATCTATCTATCTATTTATTTTTACCTTTTCAACCATCTTATAAATCTTGGGCAAAGTTCATTTCATACTTCTCACGTTTTCCTTACCTGCATATTTTGTGTAATACACATCCTTCTGGCATCGTATCTTTTCAGTTTCAGTGAAACTATTCTTACAGTTAATACACGCCTTTCTTTTTAACCCTTCTTCTGTTGTTTCTTCTAGCACTTTCCCTGTCCATCTTCCACTTCTCTTACTTACATTCATACTTTCCTCCTACAAATCCTAATAGTTCTGTTGCATCACTAACTTTTATGAAAACATAGTTTACTGACAGACAATGGCCTCTACTTGCCCTTGATCCATTGCAGACATTATGTTAGAGACAGAAGAATAAAATTGACCCAAGTGCTCAAAATAACTTTGTAAAATGCTTTTGTATGTTAACCCAGATATTGCTGATGGTTTAGCTACAAGACTCACTTTGTCTTCAGCAACAGTGTGCAGTTGGTTCCTCTGCTCCCCGGAGTGCCCTTCATTTGATTTGAGTTAGTGATAGTGAATAGACAGATCGATTGTCTGTTAGCAGTCACATGAATTCTAGAATCATAGAATGGTTAGGGTTGGAAAGTACCTTAAGATCATGTAGTTGGAAAAAGCTTGTATAACTTAATTTGTTTTCAAATTATTTTGGTGGATTACCTGGACTGGCAACAGTCTGCTAGATTATTCCAGGGAAAACAAAAGTACTCAGAGAAACCCAAGCTTCTGTTGATTGCAATTCTAATTGCCTTTGTGCACACTTATCAAGTGAATTCAACTGCAACAAGCGAATTTAACTGTTGATGAGCGAATTCAACTGTGCTGGCAGAAACACAGCTATAGTGATAGTAAGGGCTTTATTTTTATATTGTCTGACCTTTCTGGCACATTTGTATCACTCACCCTTTCATTGCTGTGACCATACAGGTGGTACCACAAAGGGCATTTGGGACATGGCCTAAGCGTTGTGCATACCTTTGGTACCTTTTTTTTTCTGGACTGTACGGGATGAGACTTCCTTCAGAAGAGTCTTGGACAGAGAGGTATACAAATCAAATTGCCTTTTCCTGTCTTTTATAAAACCTTGCCTTATGATAGAGAATATGCTAGTTTAACAGTGAAATTATTCCTCTGACAGCAATGTCTTGGTAAAAAGCTAATGTGAGATCCCACTCAGTTGAAGTCACTGGCAGCCACTGGCAGTGCCCAGACTGTCCCATTATTGAGGCAAAGGTCATGAAACTTCATCATACCACATCTTACAGTTTTCTGGCTTTCTGTAAGTCCTGCTATGTCCACAAAGCAGCACTGAGAGAGACAGAGATAATTTGAAAAAGCATTGTCAAGCTTTAGACCGTGAATCTACATCTGGCATATAATGGCTGTGGGGCCTATTTCACATTGTAATTTATGTGGATATTACGATGGTGAAAACAGTATGCAGCTTTCAGCTTTCTAAAAAAGATAAGAAGACAATTACTTTTCAGTTGTTTATTTATTTGTATATCCACTGAGACCTGAAGAAATGTCATACTACATTGCCGATCCTCAAATTGAGAGATGGTAAGAGGCTATTAGCTCATGCATATTAGCACCTATTGCTCTAGTGCTATATGTTTGGTATGATTGGCTAGATGTAGCAGTTGTAGTATGGTGAAAACTTTCCAATGATTTCCATGCTAGAAATACTTGTATTAAATCTGATACCTCACACAACTTTTCTTTCTTAGATTCCACCCTGCTACTTGTCATTATCACCAGCACACTAAATGTTTCCATCCCTTCGTTGGAGGAGACACGTTGTTGTTCTGCATCTTGGGGCTCAGATACCTCTTTGCAAAAAGGTTCTGAAGTGAAAAGATCCTTTTGAAAGTAACTCTCAAAAAACCAAAGCTGTAAAGTAATTTATACTTTTTATATATATAAAAATATTTGAAAAGCACTATCATATGTTCCTCATTGCTTGGGGAATCCTACTATGTTTAGCTGTCACAGTCATTCTCTTACAAGCAAATATCTCCTGTTGTGATAATTGTTGTATTGCTTTATCTTGGGACTCTTTTATGCCAATCACTATTATTGTGAGCATTGCTCCAAGGGACCAAACTCATTACAGTGGATCTCCTCCTCCCCACTGTCATCCATCTCTCTGTCAATTTCCTGCAGAGTTTTTTTCCTTTGTGCCATGATGTGCAGGGAGGTGGGGTTTGGAGACATCCCAGTTTTTTCAGTAAGAGCAGGTGAAAATGTTCAGCTTCTCTGTACAAGGAGAGGTCCTCTGAGTCCAATTCATATTCTTCAGCACTAATAGAGTGGTTGCACACTCATTAATACCAGACCAGTTCACTGTAGCTTGTCAAGCAGTAGTAAATTCATCCAGGTATGGTGGTGGGTCTGAGACTGTGATTGTGCTGAATTCACTGAATTGCAATCTGGCTTTTCAATGGCTTTCTGGCAGCTGTAAGAGATTAGGCAATACTTGACTCAGAACACAGGTTCACAACGTAGCCTGCAAATGTTGTTAACCAGTGATATTCTTTTTAATAATCCTCAGTACGGTATGCTTGGTACCTGAACAGTGCATGGAGACACACAGCTCTGGTACACTTCATCAGGTATTGAGAGACAGAAAGCTGAATTTTTAGTTAAACTGAGACACAGCCTTAGCTGTTGCTGATCTCTGTTATTTATGGAATTTGTATCCCTGCCTTCAGTGACTTACAGCTGGCTCAGCCATGCTTGCTAAAATTCAGCCCAGGCCATTTTTATGGCAGCTGTGATTTCTGCAGAGGTTATTAATGCATCCAACTGTGAGAGGAGCAGAAACATCTCCCTGTGGATGCTTCTGCTTCAGTGGATGTCACTGACAATGGAGGGCAACAATTTGGTCTGTGCTTACCACTTTAAATGATGAGCAGTTGAGACCAACTAGGGAAAAATGTCTCACAGACACTTTGTGTGCCTGGATATCTTTTGCAAAATGTCTGTGCAGAAGTGGATGCAGGCTAAAGCAGCTTCTTGTTTTGGAGGAGTCAGGGTCGATCTCCAGTCTGCTGGGCAAGATGTCAGCCATCACATGGATATTGCTTGCTTCTTTCTTTACATGCAAGGGTAAGTAGATACACAATGGTGGCTTTTAAGCTTAACTATGTATGATTGATGCCTAGCTTTATAGATTGGATGGTACAACATTGCATGGCTCCACTGGAAACTCCAAGAAGAGACTTGCAGTTCTTCTGATCCCATCACCTATTGAATAATCATAATCATGATGGAGTTATGAATGGACAATTGACATGTGACATGAACAGCCTACATTTATGAAATAGTGGTTTAATCTCGTGAAGAAATGGTAAAGGGGACCTACTACAACTTCTAATGCGCCCCATTGTAACCACTGCTAGTGACAGGCAACAGACTGAGGTAATTTAATTAGCTTTAAGATTTCAGTTAGGCCAGCAATAAATTCCTAACTCTTGATGTAAGGTGTATTTATTTGGCCCATGTAGGTGGCATGAGTTCATGACGTTGGTAAAGAAAGTGGGCAAGCCATTGTAGGGCCTTCATGGCATGCTGGGGCATCACTGAGAACCAGGTAATGTATGCCTGTGGACCTGACAACTTTGTCACTTAAAATGTTAGTAACTGATTTTGGGGCAACTTAGATGATAAAGGATCACAGTAAAAACACAGAGGAGGGGAAAGATGTCTTTGCCTCATTGTCTTAATCTGGGTCTAACTCAGCCTAGGCAAATTTGGGTTCAATTAGGTATCAGCCTAGGGAGTGTGGTAAGAGAGTCTCATAAAAGTAGGTGAGAGTCTGATCAAGGTGGAGCCAGATGAAGCCCAGCCTTAGCTGATACAGGTTTAAGATGTTCTTATTGTAGTCCTAGGCGAACAGAGGTCTTTGTCCCTGCATCTCTGCCTCAGCGTAGTTGTGTCCGAAATTTTAATTTTACCTTTACTTTGGGCAGGCTTTTCTGCAAAGTCAGACAAAGAGCAGAAAAGACAGAAACACCTATAAGAGGAAGGCAAGAATGCAGGTTTACATCTTCTTACTGTTATGATTATTCAAGAGTAGAGGTGGTAGCTTGTTCATGCAGCTCCTTAAATGGTCACTTCCTTGGTTTTCACAGGAAATGATGACCCCCCCTAGGGATGTGGGTTCTACAGTCATGTACCAACTCTTGGAATCCAGATTCTTGCAGGACTGTCCTGGATGCTGATCAGGAGTTTGCAGAACTGGAAAAAAACCCATCCTGTGAAAAAAACCCAGATGTGCAGGGCAATAGTGGTGAAGAGACAGAAGAAGTGATTTCCAAACTAAAGGACAAAAAAACAAGAGAGGGAAAATGAGATGGGACATGTAAACTGGGAGAGAGTAAGTTTAAGAATGGGTTTGCAGTGAAATGGTAAGTTAAAAGTGCTACACAGTACCAAAAATCCTGTAGGCAGCTACTTTGAGGAAGTAAATAATGGAAGAGAATAAGGCAGTGAAAGCTTCCTTATAGGAGAAAGGAGATACAAATCCTGAAAGAGAAGAGTGCAGACTTACAGGACTGTGAAGCTGAGGTTAAAAGGTTAAGTGTAGCACTGGGACAATGTAATGCCTGATCACAGCTGTTACTACAGCACCTTCCAAATGGGGTGATGGAATGGAGAGAGACCTATGATTTGATCTAGTTCAACCCCATCCTTCACTCAGAAGAGTAGAGTCACAAGTCCCAGTGTTCCTGTTAAGGAGATTCTGGCAATCTTCAAAGTGAATTTTGGAGCACCCTTTGCTGCTGTAAAATGAGAAGGTTGAGGAATAAGGGAAGAAAGTGAAATGTGTGATCAGAGATATACCCAGGACGTTAAATACGCTTGGTTGCAAATAATAAGAATATATGTACTGAATGGCTTCTTAAATAAGAAGCCATTACTTACCACAGCTGAATGAGAAAATGCTGTGCAACCTTCCACAACTGCTGCTCAGTGGGTGGCTGTAAAAGCTGGGTTAGATGTATCCCCTACAGCCACAAATCATCATTCTGAGGAAGTGCATTAACTTCTACAAGCTTTAAAAGGAATATCAAAAGGGGAAAAGTTACACTGGAGGAAAGAGTATGTGCCAAATAAAAGCATATTTGGGTTGGAAGAGATTGTCTGTGGAAGGCTCTGTCTGTGGTCTTCTAAACCAGTGGTCTGCAAAGCCGGGTGCATGCACTTCACAGGGTGCATAAGAAAGTATATTGAGGTGTGGAAAGAAATATTTTTGTACCATAATATATTTTTAGAACAGTGTTTATTTCATCTTCAGTTCATCCTTTTCAATTTCTATTTTTCTGTATGTTTTATAATTTACATAATAAGTTAGTACAGTAGTATGTGTGTATAATTTATAAATTACGTACATTGGGAGTGTGTGCTCAAAACGTTTTTTACTGATACAGGTTCGTGATCACAAAAGTTTTGAGAGTGCTGTTCTAAACAATAGCTGCAGCCAAGGTCTGCTTATCCACCAGGTTGCATATGGAACAGCTGTGGTGAACGGTCTTGCCCGGGAAGGCATCTAGTTTTGATGCCTTTTCAAGGCATCCTGAATCAGAAGGTGGTAGAAGAAACAGGTGTGTTTGGGTGGAAGAAAACCAAAGGATTGTAAAATGAAGAAAAATCCTAGGGCTAGCAAAGACAGAGCCAGTACAAACTGCTACCTTTGCAGACTGTGACTTCCTACTACTCTTAGGAAAAATGGTGTCAGGAAGGGTGGGGGGGGAAGGCTGTGGTAGGTACCTTTGCTTAGCATGAAGGTTGCAGGGGGGGATTGAAGCAGAGAGGCAGTGCTTCATGAAGTGTCATACCAGGCTTTTTGGTGGAGATCATCACAAGAAAATAAATGAAACCCAGTGCCCCCAACCTCTCAGTCTCTGTCTGCAGCCCTTCGTTGTGTTTCTGGGGCTTGTGCAAAGTTAAAATGTGGAGACTGGGGAAAGCCTGTGGTTCTGGTAGAACTAGAAGTTGATCAGGAATTACTAAGAGCTGTTGTGTATTGTGTCTATTACAACAGAAAATACCAGCTATCAGGTGCAGTCAGTGCTATCTGCAGTTAGGACAGCTATTCTAGGGAAACAAATAATGAAAGAGAATGGGGGGGCTAAGGACTTGATGATAGCAGGAGCAAAGAAAGAAGGAAGAGATGTGCATAGAAGAAGCCAGGGTGATGTGACTGCGGAGGTACAGCTGTGGGTGACATTAACTGTGGGGAGCAGCCAGGAACTCAATTACAAAGCAGGCAATATACTGAAACCAGTTTAGTCTGAAATATGTGCTAACCCAGAGCTTGCAGGAGTGTGGGCTGCTGCAGAGAGGGCGGAGTGTGATGCACAATGGAAGCAGGAGTCTCCATCGTGGTGTGAGCCTCACATGCAGAGACAGAAAAGTGTGGCTTTTGTGGCTCTATAGCATCTCTAGCATGCTTTCCAGAACATTTTGGAAGAAAAAGCGGAAACAAACGTTTACAAAGAGTATCTGAGTTTCCAATTTACTGGAAAGGATTTTTTTATTTTTAAAAAGCTGATCAGGTAATTTTTGAAAATTAGAATAATGGTGTTTTAGGGGTGATTACTGTGCATCAGCAATAAAGGGCTGTTAAACAGGACACGGTGTTCCCAGTGGTCTCCTTAAAAGGATGGCAGCAGACACCGCAGGACTAGATGGGCATGTTTAAACATCTCTGTCAGCTTTTAGTTTTTAAGTGACTGCTTAATCATGTTTTGACCAAGTTCAGTTATGAAAGCTTTCTGTTTCTTTTCAGTTGTGATCTGTCATGCATTTTGTAGGCTCCGATTGTATTTAAGTGTATATGAGTTTGTATGCACACATATATGCCTCCACAAATTATTATAAGCTTTTCGTAATTGTAATTTCAATCACATCACACCCTTAGAAGTAATGTTATGCTCTCAGCCATAGGAATTTTAGAATTTGGCATAATCTGCTATAGCTGTCATAATCATATGTCGTAATCAACTGTTTTGTTGTTCGTGCAGACTGTATTGGCTTTAAAAATCAAATGCTTAACAGGTCAGACGATGGCCATGTGAGCTCCCCTGAGACCTGTATAGGTGTCATGAGACAAAATCACACAGGGAAAAGCAAAGGCCTCCAAAAAATCTTGCCCCTAATCCAGAGTTTAACTCCACAGAAGATTTGCAACAGCCTTGCTGGATTCATAGCTGAAAGCCTACGTTTTGCAGTCTTCCAAAAGCTGGGGGATAGGGTTGTGGCCTTGTAGCCAGGCAAATGCTATATTGCCTTTCCTAGTAATAAAACACAAGCTTTGAACTAATTCTGCAAGGGCAAGGTTTTGTCAGATCTGCATTGTCAGGGCTTGTGCTGACCAGCCTGAAGCTTTGTTCTGGTCCTTTTAACTGTAACAGCAATTGTTGAATAAAGTGGTAGCTATTACCTAACCAGTTTTAGCTTTAGCTTTCTTTTATATGATTACATAACGTAGTGCCTATTTTTATAATAATTTTCATGTATGTCTCTACTTAAAGGGTAGAACTAACAAGTCACTGTTCTGTGTTAAAATGAACTGTCTGAACCTAGGATAAAAATGCAGCATGGAGGAGAACAGACATGGCATAGTAAAAGAGGCATTAAAGCTGTGGGCACAAGGTGGTACCAGAGCCCATGGAGCTGCAACCACCCAATCTGCCAATGGGCACTGGTCT
>NW_009926986.1:49350-55181 GCF_000696875.1 Nestor notabilis | reverse complement strand
TGTAAGTCACTGCCGCCGTGGCATGGGTCAGGCTGATTTTAGGTGTCACAAAGACAGCAAAGAGAGAACGTATATTGTACAATGGAATTGCATGAGAGTGTAGAAGAAATAAGGTGTAAGGTATGTTAGAAAATGTATAAAAATAAGACAGATTGGATCCTAGAGAGAAGAGGAATAATCTCTCACCATCGGCATTGGTGTCCTCCTCTCAGAGAAAAGCTCAGGACATTGACAGTTTGCCATAACCCTCTCACCCATCCCAGACTAAAGCCTTCACCCACAGGACTCAGAGAGGTATCTGCAGAGACTACAACACCACAGAGAAGGGAGAGGTATTACAAAGTCTTTAAAAAGATTTGTAACTGTTTTGAAATGGTTTTGTAATAGTTTGCTGAATTTTCTTCTTTTTTTTTATATCTGGGCTGATAACAGTTATTCTATTAGACAGTTAACATATCAGGTAATCTAACAGTAGATTATTGAATTCTTGACTTCCCATCCAGGTTGTGTTTCTGAGGCCCACATAAACTGCATGAGTGGTAGTACAATGCCATTTTTAGAAGTGGACAAATTGCAGTATTCAGCCTATAGGGGTTATACTTGCTTCCCCTGGCCACATAATGGAAACAGAAATGAAAAGAGGAAAGCAAAAGATAGGGCTAATTCTCTTATCCTACTTCCTTTTTCTTTTATATATATATAAAAAATACCATTTTTTTATTATTTTTTTTTCCCTATTAAGGAGAGCTTCTACGATAGTGTTTTGTATGAAGGAACAGAGCAGGCATGTCAGAAATACTTTGTGCTCTGTCCTTGCAAGGGATGAAGGGGAAGGTGGTGTTTATAAAGAAGGTGAACAGATTAAAGATTCATGTAAGATTGAACTTGCTGTCAGGTTTGCAGGAGCAGGAGTCCATGCAGTCCCTGCATATCTCTGGCAGCTCCACTGCCAGTATGAATACCAGAATATCAGAGGAGCAAGAGGCTGAGCCTCTGGATCTCATCACCAAAGACTGCAGTTTGGTGAAGCAGTTGCTTATTTGCTTTCAGAATATTACAGCTTGCAATCAATACTCACATAGTTTTGCTTGCTTGGCCCTGAGGGAACAAAATGAATGCTTTGTTTCAGTGTAGAGTGCCCTGGCTTGTGCCTATTACATGCCCAGTGTTTACTGTTAGCTCACCATGATTTTGAGTTGAAATTTTCAATACAGCGTTCATCCCCTCAAAAAAAAAACCAAGAAAAAAAAAACAAAACGAAAGAAATAGGAAGTTACTACTCACCCAGTTTTCCTCCCCTCACCCTAACTAACATAGCTGTTCAGTCTGTTCATTCCTGTGCTCATTGCCATTTTATCTTTACACTGTGACCTGCATAAACACTATCCAGAAGTGCTGGCTTCCTAAGTTGTCACAGCAGGAAAGTGGTAGGAGGGGTCTGGAAATTTCCTTGGAGATCTCCATCTGAAGCTTGATAGTAAGTGGCACTTTGCTCAAGCCTCTTCCTTCAAATGAAGAAGGATATGCCATTGCTTGCTCAGCAAGGTGTGAAAGGGCCATTCATTTTCTCTCGGTTCAGTTATCAGTCAGAGCATCCAATAGCCTTTTCTTTCATCTCTGTCAGCTGGATTGGTTGTATCCCTTTGGGAACTGGGAGCAGATGCATGGCAATGCCAGGTAGCAGGGGGAGGGGCAGATCCATGCCGGGAGTGGGTTTGCTGCATCTGTTCCAGTGCAAGCTGCTCATGGCATCAAGGATCAGTTAGGGTGAGACTGTAAGTGCCCAATTCCTCCTGCAAGTAAAAAGGGTGTAATTCAATGATTGCACTCAAGTGTGTGAATCAGCAGCTTACTTGATCTTAGGCTCAGCAAGGGTGGCATACAAAAAGACTATGCAGCATGTGTTTTTGAAATATGTTTTTAATATCGTGATTCCCAAAATTCTTCCTGTGCATAGCTGTGAAACTCTATTACAAATTAAGAACCATTACTTTGTACTGTTACTGACACATAAGCAACCAATTGATTTTTTTCATAGCTCAATTGTTTTCAGTAGGACCATTGACTTTGAAAAGAAAATAACAAAACAACACTAGCAGTTTTCTGGAGTAAAGTACAAATTTTCATCAGATTTAGGAAAATTGCTCCAGGCAATTTTTTAAGTAATTGATTATTTTAATAACTTTGAGATAAAAATATTTTAATCAGTATTAAAATCTCTTACGCAAACCCCTGAGGAATTTGGAAGGGGAAAGGAGAAGTGTATTCTAGTGTCTATTGTATTGATATTAGAATAGATAAAATTTTCAGTCTTGTGGTTTCCATCACAGGCCAAACTTCTGGTCTGTTTTCTTCATCTGCCCTTCACTCCATAGCAGTTTTTCTGTAGCGCGTTCAGTTTTCCCCTCCTCTGCATTGTTGCACTGTTACCCTCTGTATTTCACAAACTGGTGCTACAAAACTTGAGATTTTCTTGTTTTCTTCTTTCTCTTCAATGTCTTCTTCCCTTTTGACCAGTCAACTGTGGTAAGAGCCTGAGGAGAAGGCTGCTGTGCTTTTTTCCTATTGAAACTGTCCAGTTTCTGCAGCGCCTGTCAGTGTTTTGCACAGAGAGGCACCAAAGGCAGTGGAATTGATTACAAATGCTGAAATTCAGTCACAAGTCATGGTAGATGTGCCATCCCTGGAGATATTCAAGGCCAGGCTGGATGTGGTTCTGAGTAACCTGATCTAGTTGAAGATGTCACTGCTTATTGCAGGAGGGTTGGACTAGATGACCTTTGAAGGTCCATTTCAAACCAAACTTGGAATGATATGTTTATCATTCCAAGTATTCTATGATACTTTTCTGTGATAGTATCCCAAACATCAGGGAGACCATACTGTAGTATTTGGTTTCCAGCCTGAGCCTTGCAAGACTGCCAGTTGCAAATAGAAAGGGTCTTGACTATTTTATTTTTAGGTTGTGCAAATGAGACAGTGAAATCTGAAATTTGTACAATATTTTAAGAATGGTGATTTAGCATAGAGCTAAGCAGAATACCCATATCTCAAGCCCATAACTAACTAATTCAATCAATTGCAGTTCTGGATCTTGAATATGTTTCTTTTGGAACAATAGTCTGCTATGTCTTCTTTAAATTATATTACTAATCTCTGGAATTCAGAGTCCTTGATGTCTATGAACCGTTACTTTATTGCTCACTGCACCTGCCAGTTTATTGCTACAAATGTCTTTAAAGATACATGGATTTCTAGGTAGTTAGAAATAAAAGAAATGAGCCAGTTGCCTTTCACGTTTGGTCAGAGAAGATCACAAGGAAAATTAATTAATTTAAATCAGGATGACGTCCCTTCAAGTGGATGGGTAAAGGCCAGAAATAGTCATTTGCCCAAGGTAATGCACAACTATTTCGTTTAGATTCACTTTTAAGTTTGAAGGAGTGAAATAAGAGCTAGAACAGTTAGCTTTTCCAAGTCAAATGAAAGTTAGGAGTAGGAACAGTCTTGTTAATTGCATCGATAAATTCAGTGGTTTGTTGGGGTTACATTTTAAGAATTTCCTAATGAATCTCATTGTCAGATTCCTCCATTTATCATGCACTGCTAATCCTTTTTCAAGAAAGAAAGAAGCATCATCAGCAGGTTGAACTTTTTATTCGTGTGGTTTTGCTGATGTGATACCACATTTTAGTAGGTATCATCAAAGCAACACCAAGTAAGTGATACACTGAACATTTTCACAAGGAATTCAGCGCCTCGTGAAATCAGACCTTCAGACAAGGAAAGTTTTGCAGGTGTGAGACAGTACAAAATAAAGCTTGTGACCATTCTGTTTGTTAGCATATACTGGCTATCTACACAGTTATGCTTGGGTTCTGCTTAGACAACATCTGTGAAATTCTGGCCAAGTGGCATCAATGTAAATTTTTTCTCTAGCAGCTGTGACAAGTGAAATCCCAATGAATGGGATTTCACTTGCCTCCCTGGAGTGACAAGTTGTTATGAGGCCTCTGCTGTGCTGACATAACACTTGAACACTCGAAGATATAAGTGGTGCAGATTGCTTATCAGTCTTCCTGTTCATGGAGTTTATACTGCTGCTTATCATTGAGATACAGGATAACTTTCCACATGAAGCAAGCAGCAAGGGAAAATATTCCTAACAGAGTTCTTAAAAACTCTGAAATAATTTTCTTCTGTGGATCAAACCCTGCTTTGCCACCAGAAATCAGCAACATGTTTTTAAGAGATTGGTAGTTTAGGAATCCATATAGTTCTCTTCATAGAACGGTGGGTATTGTACCAGGAATCATCATTTCAGATATGCTGTGAACTATGATACCTACTTATGTATCATTGTTTACCATAAATGGTTTGCTAGTATTCATGCAGAAATGTTAAAATATAACCTCTGGTTACAGAAAAAGTTCAGAACTGTCATCAGAGAAAGTATTTTTTCTGGCTTAATAGTCAAATGCTGCAAAACTGTTTATTGTAATGGTGAACATGTGTGGATTTCTTTTGTATACTGGTGGCAGATTTTTTGTTCTTCTACTCACTGTCATTAGTCATATGTAATTAGCTTCCTGTAATTGAGTCTGTGGAGATACATGTGAAAAGCACTTCCATTGACAGGCCAATATCTTTGAATGGCAGTAGCTTAAACAGAAACAAGGCATTTATGCTGTTAGGAAAGTTTATAATAAATTTTATTCCATGGTGAGATCTACATGCAGTAAACTGATCTCCTGCTTCATCTGTTTGGCATTCTTGCACAGTAAAAAAACCCAACCAAACAAACAAACCAAAAACCCCCAAAAACCCAAAACCTATTTTCATTGCTCTTGCAGATTTGGAAGTTATGATGCTGATATGGGGTGCCCAGGCAGACAGCCGATAGCCAACTCTTGAAACTTAGAACACACATTTGTTTATGATCAGCTTAGAAGGCAATTTCTCAGTTAACAACTAAAAACCAAATTAACAACTAAAAACCAAGACTCAAATGTGTTAGTCAGGCCTTGGGCATACCATGTCATTGACTGACACCATGTTACTGGTCTAGTGGCCATGGTGTTGGTGTCTCCTTGTCTGTCTGTTTGTTCATGGTGGATGGGCTAAAGGGTTCTTTGATGATGGGAAGCCAGAGCTAAGTGTCTTCCCTCTTGCCCAAGCTCCATTGTGTGTTTGCACTTTTCCACGGATCAAGGGCAACCTGATCCAAAGGACAATTTTCTCATTTGTAGGTCAAACCCAGTGTGTTCTGGCTCATGGGACAGCAAACTGAGTGCCAGTTGTCTCATACCTTCTAACTGTTGCAAACATGGCACTGTTTCTTTGTTTTGCTATTTTTATGCAATAGCACTAAGCAAACAGTCTGTGTTCCGTTTGGATGCAAGGCAGCTGAATGAAATCACAAACAGGTCTTTATGGCAATGTCATTTGTACTTCTCACACAATTTGGCTTTTGGAATGATTCATGCCATAACTCAGTGTTTCTGGTTACTTCGAAAACACAAAAAATGTCTGTAATGTAGCCAGGAAAACATGAAATAGCCAGGACTCCCTTTGCAGGAAAAGCTTATGTTTGATTCCTTAGGCCCTTTTGTATGCATTAGTTAGTTGTACATTGAAAAGAGCTTTGGAAAGGCATTTTAACCCTCTGTTACCCTGTAGCAACCTATTCAAAACTACATGCATGTTCATGCCAGGGTTGCACTCATATAATGAGAGGTGCCTTTGGACATGCCAGGGGTGAAGTTGCATAGAGGCGATGAGAGGCTATCACGTCTTGGTGTATGTTTGATTGGCACTTGTGCAGAGTTGTG
>NW_009926986.1:0-49319 GCF_000696875.1 Nestor notabilis | reverse complement strand
TGTGGTTTCAGGAGGAAACCCCAGTTTGGTTTCAGTAGCAAGCTAAGGGAAACCTGAATTACTTAACTGTACAATGAGACCTGCATAGTTCTTGTGCAGGAATTAGCAAGTATATTTGAAGTGTAGCAATTGTATAGTCAAGTGGACGGAGCACTTGACAGGAGTCTGAGTATAATACGTCTTTCTTCAACCTAGACATTGAGTCATTGTGTGATGTCTGGCAAATTGCTTCATCTCTTTCTGGCTGTTTCCCCCACAGGAAATAGAGGACTCCACTTTAGAATGAGATCTGTAAGAGCTGATGTAATAAATAATGGTTACAATGATACAGTTCTCTGCAGAAGCTTGGATAATCACCTTCAGCAGTGGCATTAGCTTGAATTTGTTTTCTTAATTGAGCAGAGGTCTGATAGACGCAATTTGTGTTTCAATTGGGCAAATTGATCCTTGATGGACTGGTGCAGAAGTTTTAGCAATTTCTTTACTTGTAAACAGAATCCTTATTTTAATGAGAATAAAGATCTTTATAATTCGAAACCAGTTGCCAACAGGGGGTTGCAAATTGTTAATGCATGGTTAAACTAATTTACAAATGAGGAAGAGCTTGCATTTTAAGTACCTTTTACATTGTTACAGAAATACCAGAGTTGTGTTCTTCCTCATATAACATTTACATACTATTTTGAAACAGGATGTTAGCTGTTGCTGAAAAAATCACGAAACTGTCTAGATGAAGAGGGACAGGAAAGCCAATCAACTTCGTCTGTGCTTACATCACATCCTGGTACCGAACGATCAGTGGTTGCCCTCCTCACCTCTGGTCTGAACAGATTTGGGATTCTGCAGTGATGTTGCATGTGTGCTGGTGGCTTTGCTGCTATCTTGGTCTACGCAGCAGTTACTGTGTTTAAGGCTGGCAGTCTCTGACCTAATGGCAAAGGAAACATGCATTGGTATTGATTAAACAAAACAGAGGTTGAAAACTATGCTGAATGGTTCCTGCTAGCTTTTCGGTATTGATGGTGTTAGTATTTACCATATGTGCCCAGTTATCCACTACAGCAATAAATAAAGCCATAATATTCATCTTCTCACCGACGCAGGACATAGCTTAAAAAACATAAGGGTGACTAGTGTTTCCTGAGGAACAGACCAGCAACTAATTGATCTGAGCACTGATTACACAGAACAACAGTCAATCAGCCTTACTGTGTCTGTTGGAAGAGTTTATACTATAAAGGCTCAGCAAATGCTGGTTTGTCCTAGATATGTCCTTTCTGCTCTCTGCCACAAGCTCACATAAAAAGCTTTAGAACATACTTGAATAGGGCTTTTAGAAATTCTTCTGTTGTAGGAAAATACATTTTTTTAGAACATTCTTCTTTCCTCCACTCTCTGACTCTCATTCTTTTATTTTTTTTTTCCTCTGGATGGATCCCTGTGGCAAGAAAATCTCTTCAGCTTGAATTCTTTTTTCTTTGCTGTCCTTTCCAATTAATTTTCAATTCATTTATGTATATTCTATGTCTCTGCTTGTTCTCTCAGGAGATGTCAGACAATAACCTCCTACACTGTAGATCAGGGGTTTTCTGAAAGTGCACGTGGGGTAAATTGACCAAGACGAGAACTGACTAATGCAAATTAATTCATAAATGTTGTATTATACAATTATATATATTGTTTAAAGTGTAGAAGGACCTCATGATAACAGAGCTCCAGATTATTAGTATTCTCTCAACAGCGGTCCCTAATTAGTTAGAATAGGTTTGACCAGTTCTACTATCATGCAGTGCTCACATACCAGGGCTTTAAAAGGTCACAGCTAGTGGGATCTGAAAAGCCACTTGTGATTTTCCTAATGTAAGTTCCTTAACAATTGATTCAAATTAAGAAAACAAAACAAAACAAAACAAAAAATTGAGAAGGCAGTACCATATGCTGGTATTATAGCTGTTATTTACTGTTGCTTTGGTCAGAGGCTTTGCACTACAAAAATTTATTCAATGTGAAAACATCTTCATGGATTATAAAACAGGACTGTCACTAAGCACTTGATTACATCTTATTAATATTCCGTGATTCTTTGGGCGAAAGTGGGTTATCTCTGGCTGCTCTGCAGACTGAAGCATCTAGGGATTGCTGTAATCTGGGTTTTTGCTCCCTGTGTCCCTGGAGCATTCATTGCCAGATGGAGAGAGACAAAAGATGGTGCTCCCACCAAGATCACACTGTGCCTCCCTTTCCTCTTCTGTCTAGTGAGCTGATGAAAAGACTTGCTACAAAAGCACAGGCTACCTGTGAGTTTTCCCACAGTCCAGGAATTAGCTGGCCTGATCAGGCAACTATTCAGTCTCTTACTACTTATGTCTGACACAAATGTGTCACCACATAAGAGAGAAGCTGACAGGTAAAATGCTTTCCCATAGGCAATGCAGCTTTTTAAACCAGTGGTGCACAATATGCTTGAAAGCACAGACACGGTGATACATATTTATGGTATCAGGGGTTCGCTAGCATTAAATTAGGCAATTTAGCTTCTTTGCTAGTCTATGCAGTTGCTTTCAGTCATCTGTTGAGGACGTTTCTTAAATTCTTTGGTTGCCCTGAAGCCGTCTGCTTTGGTTAGCGACATGCAGCAGTCACAGCAGTCAGAACTGAAGGCACAACTTGGAATTACAGAACAGTGTTACAGAAAATCTTGGTTATCTCTAGGCTTGATTTGCCCTGGAACTACAGGCTCCATATGCCGAGGCCTGAATTGCTATTCAGATGCCAGTGAGGTCAGAGAGCTGGGCAAGGATGTTGATTTTGCCCTGGAACTACATTTTTAAATAGTTAATAGTTCAGAAGACATTCTGACATAGGATGTGGCTTCACTGGAGTCACTATAGCTATGCTGTGCCCAGAAACATATTACCAAAACCATTGTATACATTGTGTATTTTACAGCTCTGGTTCAAGATGGGAAAAGCTGAGATAAGAAATGAGTAGTGAGCAACTCGTGCAGAGTGAGTGAACGGCAGCGTGGTTCTGAGTTACCAGCTGGGCTTAAACCATGACAGTAGGTCTTAGGTAGCAACACAAAAGCCTGCATCATGTTGCAGCTGGCAAGCACTGGCAGCTGATCCAGCTCCTTAGTCAGGCGTCACAACCTCTGCTGAACTCAGTGCTCTGATAATAGTATTTCTTCCAGTAACCCTGCTGAGAGCTGGTGAGAAAGCACTGACCCCTTTGTGAACCTCACAGACTCCATATGCCAAGGCCTGAATTGCCATTCAGACGCCAGTGAAGTCAGAGAGCTGGGCAAGGATGTTGTGCAAAGCGTCCTCCAGAAAATACACCAGCTTTCGCCTCCTTCCATCACTTTAGCCCTGGCCTGTGGAGATGCTTACTATCAGGGCAGGGATTCTGTGTGAGCCTTGGAAGTGAGACTGGGCCTACCTAAATCTCTGTTGATGTGCTCTCACTTGATGTGCTCTCGTTAAAATTGATAGCAAAGGATTTCCATTCTCTTCTGTGTCTCCTGCTCTGTGCAAGCATGCATCTGGCGGTTCTGAACTACATGCTATTTTTCCAGCCCCCACCTTCCTTGCTAGCCTATTCCTCTCTTTAAAATCTTTTAAACCAGACGTAGCTTTTTGATGTGTTACCTCATGCATGCAGAAAAGCACACACACTCTTAGTAAAAATTCTCTGTGCTAATCTTCTGTTCTTTCCTACTTTCTGTGCTGTGAAGAGATTAACACGCAGAGCATCTTAAGGTTATGTTAATAAGAATAGCCACTAGCCCAAAGAAATGCTAAGTAGATAGGTAGGGTTTTGTGGGTTAATATATGAATTTACTGCAGGCTAATAAGGCTCTGCAACAAGGGCCCACTTCTTCATTGACTTTTTGTTGTATTTGCTTGCTAGGGTTTTTTTGTGCGTATGTTGTTATCTTGAGCAGGTCATCCTTCATGGAGATAAATACTTTGATCATGTGTCCAATTAATGTAAACATGTAAATGTGTCTTGTAAAGTGCAAGTTCACAAGACAGTTACCAAAACCTCTTGATTTGAAACACACTGTAGGCAGGACAATGGGCTGTGAAATGTGATTTCACAATCCTCGGGAGGAAGCCTTTGCTTAGGAGTGGGTTATAATTAAGGAAAACAGTTGTATTATTGTCAGTGTTTGCTCTGTAGATGATGTATCTTGTCACATATGTCTGTCTCTTGCTTTTGTGCTGCAGAGGCTGTACCTTCTCAGGTTATTTTGTATGACCACAAGTTAGACTTTGAAGTTCTTTATAATCTGGTCTAATATGTCATTGCTCCATGTTACGAACCTTGTGTGTTAAATGCAGAGTTTGCCAAAAGTGAAACTGAAAGACTGAAGCACCTTTGTCTTTTCTTTTTCAGGATAATAAAGTTTTGAACAGTGCCTCGCCAAGAAGTGTGATGAGAAATGGCTTTAGGAAACAATACCCAGAGAAGCTATTCCATCATCCCCTGCTTCATTTTTGTTGAGGTGAGTGCAACGTTCAGTTGCTAAGCCTACATAGAGGGCAGCTCTGCCCTGCGGGAAATAAGTCATTTGTTGGCCGTTTTGTAAGAAAGCACACAAGAACACGTGGATGCTGTGTTTTCAAGGCTTGGCTTGACTCTATTTGCCAGCTAGCCCTGATGTACTTGGTAGAGAAATAGCAGGACCTGCAGGTGTAGGTCAGTAACAGGTGATTTTTCATCTTCCCATTTTTCCTTAGACCTATTTCTATCTTGCTGCTGTGCAAGGGCTAAACCTTGTTTAAGAAAATGTCTGATCTCATAGTCTAATGATATGTAGGCTGAGAAAGCAAGACTTTGCTCTGGTTTCAGTTCAGATGGAAGATAAAATCTACATGAGGCATACCTATCTTTTGAGAGTGATGAAGGAGCCTGGCTAGCCCAAAGGCTGTGAGTTGAGCAGCAGTGAGTTACACGAGTTGTTCCCACAGCGGACTATGGCTCCACATCTTTGTTAAGGGTAGTTGTTTGAGTTATTTTAATTGGCTTACTATTTTACTCTGTATGAATTGCTTTTTTGTAGTGCTTCCTGTACTCAGCCTAACACTGCTATACTGAGTAAATCTTTATCCAAATAAAACATTATCCAATTCAGTGGTTGTTCAACTGGTGCTTGTAAGGCTGAGAAGGTTTTCCAGGCAAGGGAGTAGCTCTGGGTTTCCAAGAAGGATGAGAGTTTCCATCAGATTTACAAGGTGAAAAGGAGATCACTGTCTGTGACTGACTGTCTTCTGAGTCACTTGCCTTGTGTAGCCTGGGTCCAGTTCTCACTCTTTCGCCCAAATTATGAGATGAATTGTGCTCTTCCACAAGAGGAGCACTAAGAACAGTCAAAACGATGGATTGTGTAAGACCCATTTCCAGTGAAATCTTGGAAAGGTTTGAGTGTGCTTCAGTGCCAGGTGTAATGGGCACTCTGAATGCTTGCTTTCCAGAGCTCCTGAGCACTGACTTTTCCTCAGAAACTGGGGAAAGCATGCAGTGGTACCCAGGACCTCTCTAACCCTTGCTCACCTGGAGCCCCCTCCTCATAGCATCTGCTTCAGCCACAAGATACAGTTCCCTTATCTGCACTCCCTACTTTCTGTATCACCAGCTTAGCCCCAACACAGTCAGATGATCCCTGGGCACTTAGTCTAATATAAGCAGTAATTTTCCTTTTGGCTTGGATGGGCCTTCCTTGCAGGAGAAATCTTGCTGCTTGGAAGATGAGGACAGAGGAAAAGCATAATAAAACCACAAGTAAAGCCTGGCATAAGGCCATCCTAGCAGCAGCTATGGCAGAAACCAGTGTGGGAAGATGTCCGAGCCTTGTAGTGCTTCACAGGGATTTGTCACTGATATCATGTCCAGCTTCCTGGGGAATCTATCTCTGCTCCCTGGGGAAATTGAAGGGCTGTTCTGACTGAGACAAGAAGTCACAACTTCATCCCATTAGCTAGAGAAAGGAAGGTTAAAGATGGGGAAAAACAAGCGATAAGCTCAGGAGAAACTAAATAAACACCATCAAAAATGAGATGTCTCAAATTTATTGCAAGCAAACAACCAAGACAAATTTTTTAGTCCTCTAAATGTATGAATGATGAGCCTGGTTGGCAGGCTATGACAGAGTTATAAATTGTCCTTCCTGTAGACAAGAGTAACATGAATAAAAGAATAAATCTTTTTACATGTGGAAAAGAAAAAACTTTTTATCCCTAAGTGTACTTTCCTTCTCTTTGCTTATTAAGACACAATTTTAAATTAAAAATCAGTCAAAACCAGGGAGATAATGTCTGAAGAGATGTTCTCTCTGCTACATTTGATGAAAACTTCTATTTCTTCCTCTCTTTGTCCACAGTATAGATTTTTACGGGAATACTACAAATTCATAGACTTATGTCAAGCATTGTAGCATTAAACAACAGGAAATCTCATTTTCTGCTGTGAATGCAGAGATGATTGATAGTAGCTATTCAGTCTGAAAAGTCCCTGTAAATCTTAAGGCATGCTGAGGGTGTTTTTGTTTTCATACTGACATGCTTCTGAGACTGAAGGAAGTGCTTTATTTATGAGCTACTCCAGACACCAAGCCCTGTGCTGAAATGCCTTGGTTAGGATGGTCCCTACTTTTGTAGCTTTGAGGCAACCTTGAGAATTGATTATCTGTGTGACACTTTGCTGCAGTTGCTAAAGGTGCATGCGGAACAGCTGAGAATAATGTTGCCTGCTTTCCTGACAACATTTTTCCGTGTGAAAACAATATAGCAGCAGACATGTTAGCTGATCAAGAATAGGAAAAGAGATGGTCAGTAAATATTATCACGGACCTGTTCCCCCACAGTCTTACATAGAGTGTGGTACTGCGATTAAAAATTCTGAGGTGTTTGCTCTTAAGGAAAAACTGCTGAGCACTGATTGTCCTGTTAGCTGCACTACCAGTAGATACTTGCTAGCTGCCCAGTATGTCGTGTGCGTTTAAGGAAGTTGTGATGGCAGTGGTGGAGATGATGTGTCACAAACAGTTTGGACTTTTTAAATACCATTATGTTTCAGTTTGTAAAAATGTGACATTTATAATTTCAGCAGTTATTCTCAGTTCTGGGTTTTTTCCATTTCATATTCGTTGCACTGAACTAACTTGTAGTAGACAGTTATGAAAAGTGACCTGAAGATGAATGACTCATCATAAAAACTGAAATCCTGTGCTTGACTCTACAAATTCCTTTTTATGTTCAAAATACGAACTTTATAATAATACAGAGATATCATGTGATATCTAATCTGCAGTGACAGAAATGTTAAATCACAATTTTCGGTCCCTAATTAGAAACACAATGTCATGTAACGAGTAGATGTAAAGGCTAAATAGTGAATTATTAAACTGATTTTTAGCCACTTACCAAATCTGAGTCCCAAATAATGTATGCTACTTTCTAGAGGATTCTTTATTGAACTGTAAGAGGTATTATTACAGTCTGGCATTTGTCACCAAATGTTTATGAAGATTTGGTATATTACATTTGTTAAACACATAAGCAATTAATTAGAATGTACAGGACACTATTTTTCTTTTCCTTGCGTCTCTTATCAGCATTGCTGGCAGCCAGCATCAGTGAAAGGAGCTTTCAAGAGGCTCTTGCCCAGCCTTGGTTTATATGTAAGAGGTTGCCACAAGATGAGACCACTTTTGTTCCTCATTCAGCTGACATGTACCAATGCTTTGAGCAGCGTACAGACCGCTGAGTACCTGCTCTGAGTACAGATGTTGTTAGGTGCCGACAGTTGTTAAATAGAAGAGCAAAGAGAGGATGCCCTACTCCCTTCAGTAGCTTCATGAGTCCTTTGGAGTCAGTGATAGACCAAGGGCATGCAGCAAAGGCTGCAGAGCTCCTACCTGGTGGTATGCCCTGGGTCTACCCCAGCAAACGCAAATAGTGCACAGCAGCCTGTTTGAGGATTTGCTGATGGCCAGCACTGATCACTAAAGTGGTCTTATGGATTGTAGGTAAACATGAGAGAAAGTAGGAGAAGCAATATCTGGGATGACAGGAAAAAAAAATTCTCACATATTCTTCCTTTTTGCCATACTTTTGACTTTTGCTGGCATTTATTGCCCAAAATCTTTTTGGAGCATCTCCTCCCTCCTTCACCTGCAGGCACATACCTGGCAGTGCTGTCAGAAGCACCTTTAATGATGCTTCAACACAGCTGTCTCATTATTTTGCAACCCCAACTCACAAGGTTTTATTCAAGGAGTATTATGTTACATCCTTCCAGGTAACATACTGCTTGAAGCTAGGAAAAGTAAAATCACAACTGGCGGAGGTGTATTTTGTATTCTGTGGCTCAGTTTTCTGCAGGGAGGGAATAAATTGTCAGAACAACTAAGATCTAGTCAATGTCAGATATAGAAGTCGGAGAAGTGAAAAGCCTGGCAAATCCCAGTTCTCTTCTTAGGTGACTGGTGAGCTACCCTGAGGGCTTGATCTGGCATTCTAGGACAAAACTCATGCTAGGGGGGAGTAGGAGAGCTGAGTACAGCCTGGCTTTGAATTTATTGGGTCAGAGTGATTATACTTGTTTTTTCAGCGTATTTGATGCTTATCATTAGTGACAGAAAGTGTAATGCAATGTGCTAATTGCATTTTCTAGTAGATGTTGGAAGGATAGTTGCATAGTATGAGTGAACAGCATCCCCACAACTTATGTGACTTCAGGGGGAAGGCATGCGAACAGCTTTTAAGCTTTGGTGTCTGATCTAGTGGTGGTTTTTAAAGAAGCAATAAGCAAGCAACACTTCCTCTTTTTCCTGCAAAGGCAACCCTCTCATCTCTTCTGAGTCACCACCAGTTGTGATTATCATGGGTCCCTAGATAATAAAAAGAGAAATTTATTCTTGAATTTCTGCTAATGTGGCAGTTTCTACTTCCTTTTTCCTCCTCCTCCCTCTTCAAGTACCTGGCTCAAGTCGTTTCAGGGTGTGAGTTATCTGAGGATTTATTTTCTAATATAGTTGCTTCTAAAGGAGTCAGGCATATCTGAGGTGTGTCTTTGCACATGAAAATACTACAGTTTTCTGGTACCAGATTTAATTAAATTGTCTTAGACTGATCAAAGAGTTACAGAATATCAAGTGACTTTAATATGACTGATGTATGTGCCACATTGTGCTTTATTGTGGAGTATTGTAATCCTGACACTGACAAGATAGTAGAGGCAGACTTAAATAAGCAACACCATTAGAACTTAAAACATGAGACGTCTTTCAAATTCTGTAATTTGAAGATCCTATTTTCTCACACTAAATTCATTATTTTGCCCCCAGGAAAGCTTTTGCAGGCAGAGTAGAAACTGTGTCTTCTTGACAACTCGGTATATAGTGCATTGCAAAGGAACAAAGATTTTGCAAGAGAAATCTCTTCTCCCCCTTGCTCCTGAATAAAATGAAAAATGCTGCAAAATAGAAAGCTCTAGTCTTACATCTATTCTGATGCAAACTTTGATTTGGACTGCAGGTATGTTACAGCCTCATAGAATCTCTGTTTCCCTACTCAGTAAGGTAAATTTTCCTTCATTTTTCTAATTTTGATTTTGGACAGATTGAATCATACTCAAATGTCCATTCAAACATAATTAAAAAAAAAAAAAAAGTTTCAACTTACAGAAGCACAGAAGGAGAGCTTTCTTCTTTCTCTGCCTGCTTGCATTTTCCTGCCAGTATTTCATGTAGTCAAGCCAACTGCTGAACTATTCTTTAGCAGGAGAACTTCTGCAATACTGAGATATTTGTCTGAGACAAGTGCCTCTTGAATTCCTGTTTGTCATCAGCACCACAGCAGGGTTTAGAGATCTATGAAAAGTAAGTGAGTTTAGAGCAGTCACAATGTGTGTGTTACTTCTTACATTTAATTTTTTGTTTAGGCGTTCTGAAAACAAAAAAATTTTGCACATTTGAGTGTACTGGCTGGTGCTCTCTAATTTTGAGCAGTGATCAGGGAGTGTGAAATGTCAGTTTTCTGTGTGCTGTGGTCTTCAAAGCCACATTTCTAAGAAGCAGTGAATACATGGGGAGTGATTTTCTGTTTGTGTTTCTTTAAAAAATAAAAATTCATTTCTCTCTTAAGAAAAACTTGATGAATGCATTAGAGCTTTAATGCTATGATTAAAATATGAACATGGGATCACTGTTTTGGATGTTCAAAATATATAGGTTTTAATTTTGGCAAGGAAATGTCTGGTGCTCCTAGAAAATGGAAAAAAAAATGTAAAGAAAAATCTAGGCAGGTTTTAATATAAACATAAACTAAAAAGGCATCCCAAGTAGAGCTAACTTGTAAATAGTTGCAGTGATCAGTGACTCTTTTCTGCAGCAGTATCCAGTACCCACCATATGAGGCTTTTTTATTGTGTTTCCTGCAGAGGCAGAAAAGAAGGGTTTTCCAGTGGCTCATGTGTGCCAGCTCAATCCTTTCCCTTGCTATAGGTGTCTTGCACACAGCTATTTAAAGCTCTGTGACTTGTTTATCCATCTGCGCCATGCAAGCAGTAGTGCTGTGCCACTCAACTGGGATGCCATGAGGACAAAATGCCCTGAGGGACATGTTGTGTGCTGGTGTTGTATAAACTGCCTGTCATTAGATCCTCTAGTTAGACTGACTGTTTGAATTGACGGTGACAGATGCTGTGCAAATTCAGAGGAGCTTGTCTTGTAGCAGGGTGATGCTTCTGCATAATCCCCATGCTTCAGTCACTTCTGTTTCTTGGGATTCATTGTTTCTTATTTTATTCACACAACATATGTATCTGTTTGTTGCTCTTTCTAAACGTCTCATTATGTTCCCCATTTGCCAGACATTCCTTATTGTTTTTTTTTGCCTCTCTACCACAGTACCTCCTTTGTTCCAGATGACTGTATAACTCCATATTGTAAAACTGGCTTAATCTTGGTGAAAAGGTAACTCCTGAATGTTGGATTAGTTTTGTTGAATTGCTAGGCAGCTTTTGTATTACCTAACTATAAACTAAAACTTAATTTTTTGAAATTATAATCCTAGGTGCTTCACAATTAGGTGAAGAGCACTGAAAGCTTGTGGCCAAAATGGGCACCCCTTAACATCTTAAGGACATCTTAACATTAGCATCAAGGGACTGCCCACAAGGGATTAGCTGTTTTACTGCATATTTCTTCAAAATTTAAATGAAAGAAGGATTGTATTGCTGCTTGCAGACATGTGAAGCCTGTTTTATTTACTCCCTCTTTATCCTGAAAATTTCCCATCACAAATAATCCTTTTGACAGCCTGAATAACATCATAGGATTTGCACCAATGAATTTGGTGCAGTTTTCAAGGAAGAGATTAAAGGTATTGTTTTTGTGACTAATAAAAAAATGCATTTGGTAGTAGAAAAAAATGTTGTGAACATACTGCTTTGTCTGCTTCACTGTGTCCTGAAATTATTCAACACTGTTGAGAACTACTGCTATTTATGTAGTATGTTAGTCTATATAACCTGGTTTGTAAGAGAAGGAATTGTGGGGGGTTTTAATTACGTAGCAGTTAAGGAGATTGAATTTCCTTTGTTTGAAATGCATTTTGCTGATTTGTAAGTTTAAAAAGCCCATAGCTTTAGTAGATTACTGTTAGAAAAAACACTAATCAGACCTGATTGCGTAGAGGTTTTAAGAAAGTTGATTATAAAACCACACGCCATTCATGCAAGTTGTATGTATGTATTATGTATGCAGAACCCTACAAACCATGTTTGAAGCCTTCAGAGATGGAAGGTATCTCCATTTGGTTTATGAATGACTGGGCAACTTAAATTACACTTAAAATAGACAGCAATATGAAAATACATATGACACAATATGCAACATAGGCATCGATCTCCCAAAGTGTATAGAGTGATATTATCAGTGAACATTACTGCTGACTTCCCTCCTTTCTTTTCATAAGTATTCTCAGATGTTAATGTTTCTTGCAAATTGCTGTGGAGCATTGATGTGTTACTTTTGGGGGTTTTGTTTGCATATTTCAAAGACCTGAACATTTTTCATGTTTTCTCTCCCAAGCACACAATGTTGACCTGTTTATTTGCTCAGAAAATTTGGACATCATTGCAGGTTTAATGCAATATCATATTACTGATTCCTTTGTAACACAATTGTGCCATTTCATCTGGTGTGCACCTGTGAATATGCATATTTTTCTTTACTCTGCAGGAATATCCCTGCATTTATTTAGCATTATGTTTTATTTGGATAACTTACACGTAGATCAAACCCATTCAAACTTTTTGACAATGCTTTTGACATCAGGATAATTTTCAGAAGTGGAATATGTCTCTTTAAGCATCATGTCCAATTTCATCAGGCGTGCAAAGGACTTGATTTCTGGCTGCTGACCAGCCACTCCAGGCATTGAAAGGAAGGGTTTGTTTCAGCAGTGCTAAAAGGGTGAAGTCATCAAGATCAGTCTTACAGCAAACAGATTTGTATAAACGATTTGAAAGAATATTGGCGTTTTCTGGTCTCTAGAAACTGAAGCAGAGTTTAAAGACCAGCTTTAGGAATCTTCCAGGTCTTGTGCTTCCTTTACAAACCTAAGGTATTGCACCAACCTGGAACTTCCCCAAGCTGCTGACAGAACATTTTGGTGCCTTTGTGTGGGAAGCAAATAGCTTCTAAATTGTCGTTATCTTTTCCCTCCAAAGTGCAAATCGGTAATCCAGTTGCTAGCACCTGAGTGACACAAAATAAATAAAGCTATTATGAATGCAGCAGAACATGGCAACAAATAAAACAAAATACAGCTTTACGGAGAAATCATACTGTATATTTCCATATTTCTAACTCACTGGGCTGTCATACCTCAAGCTTCATTACTCATTTTGTGACTTCTGGGGCAGTCTGAAGGGAGGCCTGCTACCTCCTCTCAGTCTATCCCCATATCCCAGCATTTTGGCAGTAAACATTTCTTCTCTGATATACTGTTTCTTTATAGTCATGATGCACTTCAGTAGTGTATTTTACCAGGAATTTCTATGAGGTGTTGGATGAAGTACAGGCAGTTCTCAGATCATATTCCTAAAGTTAGATCATAGACTCTCTCACACAGGTGTGAACTCGATGGGGCTGTTGAAGAGACTACATGAAAATTGATCATCTGCAGATGTGTTTGCAGGAATTATGTGAGAGAGTGGTTTTCTTAGGAATTGATGTTTTGAAAGTTGTTGCATCATATGCACACGATGGTAAATGCACGCTGAAGTCTTAACACGTAAAATCATTACTAGTAACATTGATTGCTTACAACAGTGATTAGAGATTGACCCTCAGTTTTAATGTTCATGAGTCTTCACGGATTATCTTTCAGCTTGGTGCCATGTGGTGTGTGGTTTGTTTTTTTTTTTTAATTATTTAAAATCTGCTATGTAATCAAAAAAAAAATAAGTTTGGGCTTTGTAGGATTTAGGATATCTGTATAAATACACAATTCTAAATTGTATTAACTCCGGTTTTAAGTTAGAGTCAAAAGTAAAGATGCATCTTCATGTTGAAACAGAGTAATTTAAGGGTCAAGATATTTATTGCAAATGATAGATTTTTTAAAATGTTGTTAGAGGAATGATTAATCAATATTTTACAAAGCACATAGTCAATTCTTAAAGAGTTGTTACACAGTTCAAGAAACCAAATGGCTGTTCGTAATGGTCTGTAACTCTTACTTTTGGGTGATGTGTTTAAGGTACCCACTGTGATTAAGATCTGCATCAGACTAGACATAGCTAAAGTCCCATGGCTTGCTGTGCTCTCTAGTAACCTTGCAGCAAAGCCTCTGCATGTTTGCAGAGGGTGAGTGCAAAGAGCGAGGCTATTTTGTCCAAAAGCTTTAAATGTACTCCCAGGCTCTGCTATACATGTCTCATGTAATTTCCTTTGCGACTCAACTCATGAGCAGAATCAGTGTAATAGGACATAAGGGGGATAGGCTCTTAGGAGTTTAAAATAGGTTTGGATCGTTTATTAATTTTTCATAATTCTACACCATTCTTTTTATGATTCTACGGTAATTATTGATGGGGTCTAACATAGGCTGCAATAAGATTAAAGCAGCTTATAAATAATGATGGAGTTATTACTGAAGTTACTGTTTTGTCATGACTTCAGTAGAGTAAATTCCATAATTTAAAGCATAGCTACATTTGTTCATGTAATGGCTGATGGCTGAATTATCCCTATATTTCCTTCTCCCAGGTATTAAATGCTCCTAAAAATCAATAATCTATTGTTCATTGTGACTTAATGGCTTATTTCTGGAGTGTAGACTTTGCGCACCTGGTAGGAGCTCTAATAATTATTATACATCAATACTTCTTATATACTTTATTAAAACACAGGTATTTACTGTGTGATTATTTTATGCAGATGTACATTATTGAATTGAGACCAGCTTTATTTAAACTGTGCATAACAGTGCACTTGATTTTTCAAGAATCACTGTGAGTTTTGCATTCTTTATGGGGAGAATGAGGTTTGGCCTTTAAATCTTCTCTCAGAATACTTAGTGATGTGATTCATAGTGGAGCTATTGATCAAATTTCCATTTGATTTATTGTAATCTCTAATCAATACTGCATTTTTTAATAAATTCTAGCAAAAAAATGTGTAAATGTACCTCAGTAATGTAATCTAGAATTCCTATTAGTGCCTTACCAATATAAACTTCCAGTTATAATGGAGTGAATTAACTTTTCAAATAGATTGGATACCAGATTATAGTTTTATTATCTTTATAACTGTGCTAACTTTGACTAGGAGCTAGTTAAGTAAGTAGTCTTCCGGAAGTAGGAATACTCACTGTGCTGCTTTTTCCTAACATCCTCATCCTGAAATAATTTCTATTGGACTCGTCTCCATGCTATCCACTATTTAGCTTCTTACAAAAACCACATGTTCATCTTGCTGTCCCTGGCTAGTGCATCTGAGTTTAATAAGATTCTGAAGGAGCTAAAACTGCCCTTTCTGTGTCTGGAAACCTGTTAAAAAAGAATCTTGAGGAACATTTGTGTTGTTAAATGCGGGTTAATTAAATGCAGACAACCTATTCTTGAATTAAAACAAAACCATATCTTCACAAACTGCCATAGCAAATAGCAGTGAGTATTCCTACTTGTTTTGACAGGGTTAACATTTAAAAGAGAATGGTAACTTTTAATGAAAGAGACAAAAGTGAGCACCAGTACCCAGGGATTCTATGAAAGCTTTCGAAACTGAAGTTTTCCCTTCTTCCCTACCCTGCATTCACAATTATTTAGCAAGATGATTACAGATTCTGAAAAATGACGTGGTCGTTTTTAATTTTTTAATGACTGCCTACCAGTGATAAAGAGTTGCATAAAAGGATTGGCTCAGATACAACATGACTTGCAAGCAACAGATGAGATTCAAAGTGATAAGGTAATTGTTTCTTTTAAAAGCTTCCTGTTCAGTTGGGAAAATGTTGGAGGCAAATAAAATGGACTTCATAATGCTTTATACATATTAATAAGACCGTGTCCATTTAGGTAAAGTAAAATGTCTTTGATAGTTTTCCTCTTAATTTAAAACATCTCTATTTGATTCTTATGATTGGCCTAAGAGTCCTGCAATCTTGATATCAACAAGACAGTTTATTTTGGCAGTAACTGCTGCATTCATCAATGTCTAAATGACTGTAAAAATGTCCTACTCTATTAAATAACATTGGTCTGGAAGCGCAGGCGAGTTTTATGAATTTTTATGAATGCAGTTCCATTAATGACAAAGATTCAGGGCTCAAACTGCCTCCAAGGTTGTCAACTTAGAGGGAAAGCCTTTATACTTGGAAGAAATAGCGTCAGAACAAGAATCTAAGAAGGTGATAAGGTCAGTATTATTAGAGTAAGACTAGATTTGATTTTCCATCTTCTACAGATGGTTTTGGAGTAACGAATTCTGGAGTGTCTTGATACTGAGGGACTTGCTGACTTTCACTGGAAACACCAGTCCAGCACAAGGGCATTGGAACACAAAATACATAAATACAGAACATGTCATGAAATTTCCATCAGAAAACATTATTTGGAACTGAGTTTTTTAATGCAGTTTTTAATTTGTATTCACTGAAACTCAGGTAAGTAGACCTTGTTGTCCCATTTGCACACTTAGGAGGCAACTAAAGATCCTGGATTTTTAAGATGTACTGTTGTGGCACAGATTGATACAAGTTACCATAAATTTACTAAGCCTGTGCCTGCCAAGGCGTTGTCACATTTAAGACTTCTCCAAGATAGTGAAGACTAACAGGAAGGATAAGGAGCTTCAGTTTGGATTTCTGCTGCTATTTCTAGAAGAGGCGCCCTTTGCAAGTCTGGATGATTGATTTCCTGATGTTAACAGGGAAATCAAACTGGCCAGGTAGGCTTGCATGGTCTGTGGCATTGAGAGATTTTTTGGTCTGAGACAGATCAACTGCTTGAAGATACCAACAAAGGGTCTTTTAGGTCCTTAAGTCAGAGAAAGATCTGGCAGACAACATTTCAGAAGCAGCATGTAGCCTGGAGGCTTTGAAGTTGAAAAATATCTCCCACTGAAATATTTTTTTGTTTTTATCTGAACTGTGAGACGCCAGTAGTACAAAATCATGTGCTGCATTTCTACTCAGGCACTGTAAAGGAAAGGCAGGACAACATGCCACTGTGCCCTCTGTATGTGTGCTGAGGGGATGGGGTACCCACAAAACCTGAAACACAGTGGTCTTTCATTATGGCCTGTGTTATTTTTCATGTCTACTGTCCTTATATGAAAATCAAATAGACCACAAGGCTGATCACATATCCATGATGACCATCATCTTGTAACCTTCTCTGCACTTCTCTGTTAATGCTAATTACACTGTGATTTGTTTGTGTAGTGCCACTGGAATGCCACACAGAGTCTTTCTGACTAAAGACATCAAAGTACTCCACAGTTACTAAGGAATTCTGAGCTGATTTAGGAGAGGAAAAGGGCTGCATTGTCCCCAGCCGAAACAACCCTTGGACCCAGGAGGATGACATAGAATATAAGGCAGATGTGAGCCAGACCAAAAGCCTGTCTTGGCAGTAGGAATCTGAATATCTGTGGTAAGCAGGAGAGAGCTTGCAAAAGATATAAAAAATAGGGCTGTTATATGGTATCAATCTCTGACATGGTGTTGGTACTTTTTCTGGTCAGAGGGAATGTCACTGTTTTTACTAGCTTGAGATAGATTTTTCTTCCAGGTTTATTATAGTTGCTTTTTTAGCTGTTGTAAATTGTTAGAACCCATACTTCTTATGGCAGGGAGTTTTACAGCTTACCTATGCCATTTATGTTTTTGTTTATGTCACCCAGTCATTTCTTTTAAAGTCTACTACATCTAACATTTGAAAACACTGCAACTTGTGCCTCTATGCCAGATGCAGCCATTTGCAAAGCAGTTTCTGGGTTGTGATTTCAGACTTTCTTGATCCTCTGGGATGGTCAGGGGAGTCCTGGGAACCTTTGGAGTATCATGGTGCCAGTGAAGACAGCTAGATGATCCCGTGGCTTCTAGCAAGCTCTTCCAGCTGCTTCTGATCAAAGCAGGCTCTGAGCTTGCAGAGTCCCTCTTGACTCCTAATCAAGGAGTGTCAATCACTCTTCCAGCAAGTACTAGGCAGAGGGCACTGTTAAGTTCTGGCCCAGAGGTGTCTGTTTGTACAGCAGTTCGCATAGAAGGGAACTGGTAACTGCTCACACCAGCACCCACGTTCTCAGTTTGACGGTGGTGTGTCACCCGGTCCCCATCAGCCGCTGCAGCCATTTTCCTTGTAACAACCAACAGAGGCCTTGACTGCCACATGGACCTGCAGGAGGAGGGTGCAGCTTTGGAGGTCTCAGGCTGCAGAGGCACCTTGGGCCTTTTGCTGTGTCTGGGGCAATGAAAGGTGGCCTTTTGGCTAGCAGGAGGGTCGTTCTCCTTGAGGATCTGTGTCACCATGAGCATGGGAGCAGGTCAGAAGACTTTACGGAATCAGAGATAATAAGAAAGAGGTTAACCAGGTCATCTCTGAGACCCTGTAGCTTCCAAAGCCTGAACTTTACACTGCAGCAGGTAGGTGAGCACAGTTTCTGTGTATCATGTTGGAAAGTAGAAACTCCATGGTGGTGAAGGCTGGAAGCTGGTGACGTCTGGCCTTGGGGAAGAGGGTCCTGCCCCACATGCAGTTCTGTAACTATAAAGTAGATTCAGTGCTGCGGCAGCTCCCAGGCTGAGACTGCTGTCCAGTGAAGCACTTGGGCTGGCTTAACCTGAACCATGTGTCAAGAGAAAATGATGAATGATCGCGTTAGGAGGCTCCCTACTTGTGGGGAATGAAGGCCTCATCTGCCAACCTGACCTGTTGTTTGGAGAAGTTTGCTGCTTGCTAGGGGCTCAGGGGTGGGATGTTGTGGAAAGACTGTTTCAATCTTCAGACTATTGCTTCCCACTGCTCTTCCACCCGGACACCGGTGATATCATTAGGAGTGACCTGGGAAATACCAAGCATGACTGCATGGCTCTGAGTGCAATGCTGAGGGCATGGGAGGATAGTCAGTGTCCCCCTTGATATTGGCAGTGAGGAGGAGGAGGGCCTCAAGAGGACTGGATGGATCCTGTGGGTCAACAGTTGGTTCCACAGCTGATGTCAGCAGCAGGGTTTGGCTTCTGCACCCATGGGACCCTCTTTGAGGATCAAAACTGCTTGGAAGGGGATCAACCTGACCAAATGGAGCAAAAGCATCTTTTGCAATTGCTGGCCAACCTGGAGAGGGGAGCTTAAACTAACAGTGACGGGGGGAAGGAAGAAAGGGTCAGGGGTAATGACCAACAATCAAGTGAGGAAGTGAAGGAGCAGGTTAGAAGGACCAGGACTGAGCAAAGGGCCCAGCATGATGTGAACAGGGTGGATACTAATCAACAACAGAGCAGTGAAGTGGGATCCCACCAGACATAAGCGCATCAATAAGGAAGTCTCTCAAGCTGTTTTGAGGAAATCAGTGCAGTGCGACGCTCCTCTGTCACACCACATTTAATAGCTTGTGACTTGGCTTCGTGGATTCTCCTTCGAGAGAACCAGATTACACACACAAACTCAACACACTCACTTAGGAATAACTATAAGCTTTAGTCAGCAAGTAAGAGCTGTTACCAACTACTAACTGATTCCTGAACCTACTAACTGAACCTCTGATCCCAATCACCATCCTCTCAGTTCTGAAGATAAAGGTGGGTTTTCAAGCAGCAGGTGGCAATGGGAGCTCTTCTAGGTGCTCTATTAGACTTCATATACATAAACAAGGTAGAATTTGTCTAGGAAGTAAAGGTCAGGTATGCAGAGGTCAGTGACCTCCTTGGCAGCAGGGCCCATGAGATGGTATAGTTTAGGAATATGAGGAGAGAGAGCAAGTCAAAAAGCAGGATCACAGATTTCAGGAGAGCAGACTTTGGTTTGCTCAAGGAACCTCTGGGAAGAATCCAATGGGATACAGCCCTGCTAAGAAGAGGCATTCAGCAAAGCTGGTTGATTTTCAACAATTACTGCCTCTAAACTCGAGATTAGTCCATTCCAATGAGCAGGAAATGAAGCAAAGGCAGGAGGTCTGCATGGCAGAACAAGTTGCTCTGGACTAACCTCGGGCAAAAAAAGAAGTGCAGAAGAGACAGCAGCAGGGACAGATGACCTAGGAGGAATACAGAGGCACTATCTGAGCATGCATGGGTGAGGTAAGAAAAACCGAAGCCTATGTAGAGTTGAATTGGATAAGGAGTGTGAAGAATGTGAAGGTTTCTACAGGTCCCTCAGCAGCAAAAGGAAGATAAGGGAAAATCTGGGCCCACTTTAAATGGGTTAGGAAACCTGGTGACAAAGGACACAGAGAAGTTTCAGAGATGCTCAGTGCATTCTTTGGCTCAGTAAGACCAGTCTGCAGGAACCCCAGGCCTTTCAGACTGGTGGGAAAGTCTGGATCAAGGAAGCCACCCTCTGTGGAGGAGGATCAGGGAACACTTAAACAAACTGGACAGACACAAGTCCATGGACCCCAACAGAATGCACAAATGAGAGTTGGCTGATATTGTGGCAAATCACTCTTAAATATCTTTAAAGGTCATGGTGATAGGGGGAGGTTCTTGGGGACTATAAGAAGACAAATGTGACTCCTCTCTTTAAGAGGCGAAAGAAGGATGATCCAGGGAACTACAGGCTGGTCAACCTCTCCTCAGTCCTTGGCAAGTCAATAGAACAACTAACCCTGGAAACCATTTCTGAACACATGAAGGATAGAAAGTGATTGGAAGTATTCAGCCTGACTACTGATCTCCTCACTGTGAAGGGGAAAAGACCTGGGGATGCTGGTGGACAAGCTGAACTTGATACAGCAATGTACCATTGTGACAAAGAAGGCCAACAGCCTCCTGTATTGTATCAGGAGGAACAGATCACTTGAGATCATCCTTCCCCTCTGCTCTGTACTGGTGAGAGAATGTCTGGAGAGCTGTGCTGGGCTTCTCAGTATGAGAGAGACTCTTCTCTATGGTACCAAGTGAAAGCATAAGAGGCACGGGACACAGACTGAAACAGGACATGGCATTTAACAGAATAAAAGGCTTTCTTCCATTAAGGATGATTGAACATTAAGATAGGTGGTGCAGAAAGGTAGTGCATCTCTGTCATTGAAGATATTTAGGACCCAACTGGATGTGGACTTGGGCAACCTGCTCCAGCTGACCCTCCTTTGAGCCTGCGGGTTGGAATAGGTGAAGTACTGATGACCGCCTAACATCTTGTTCAGACATGTTTGTAGCTGATGGATCCATATAACTGTTCTCTTGTTCACCAGGTTTCCTTTATGCTTCAGGCAACTACTGTAGCACATGGGTTATAAGGGAAGATGTATTTCAGTTTTACAGATGTGGAAACTGAGGCACAGAGTGACTTGTCTACAGTTACTCCTTTGGCTAGGGTCAGGATCTCAGCATTTACATACGAAGTCTGTTACCTTGACTTCTGCTTCAGTCTGAGACATGACTGTTTCAGATTTGTTCGAGAAAATCTGGGTGCATTCCAGTAGCTGGTGGTTGAATACTCACCTCTTCTTTGTAAGTCTTCTCTTTCTTTAATGGCCTTGAACTATCAACAGAATTTTTCATAGCTAAAGAAAATAGTTTTCTCTTCAAACTAAACATTTATCAAGTTATAGCTCCATTGCACTGCACAACATTTTAAAATATATTTTAGTAATAAATAAATGCAGTCGTCTGTAAAGCTGCTGTCTCTGAAACACAATTACTCAGCCTTTCCCTTTCTTCTTTTCCTCAGCAGGTAGCAGTATAGGAATATTGAAGCATTAGTCATTTAAAAATGTGATAAAGTGTTTTCATGCATATAGGAGAAGGAGAGGGATTAAACAAATGCTTAAAATATGTCTGAATGCCATGCCACTATAGGAAAGAGAGAGAGAATATTAGAGACTGCTGCGAGAAATGGTTAATAATACTAAAATAAAAACTTGGCAGCAGGGCGAAGAATTGAAAATTGTCATTTGTTGTAACTGATGAATCAGTGTCAGTTATGAAGGAAAGGAACAGTCCAGGCACACAAGAGTAAGCACTCTCTGACTGCAGTTGAGTAGAGATCTGACCAGCTATCAAAATCTTCCTAACAGAACAATAGCTTGATCACAGCAAGAAAGCTGTGCTCCTCTCTGGGATGTGCCTGGGTGGCCTGTGGAGTTACCAGCAGTCTGGTGGAGGGAGGTGGAGGGAGAGCCACTGCTGCAGAAAGACAGCTGTGCAAAGGGTCTGGCTGCAGCCTCTTGGCTCTGCATACATGTTTACTGCTGGGAAATTATTTGCCCATTTCTAACCCCAAACACCTACCCAGAGCACTTTCATAATGAATGCAGCTTTCAGAGAAATGGCTGGATGTTAACACCGTTTGAAATCAAAGGCAACATGACTGTTTGTTTCAAAGGCAGCAGAAAGGGGCCCAGGAATATGGTCTCTACTTGTTTGGCTTCTCTGAGGCTTTATATTTACCATCAGATTTTCTGGGTTGAGAAATATTGTAGAACAATAGTTCTGTCTAGTAACAAAATAGATGTTATTGCTGTTCTTCAGAACCTCACAGCTCTCCAACTTGCCAGTCTAGCTGTAATATTCACTAAATACAAATGTGGATATACGTACTGATTTGTGTTTTGATTTATGCTTCCTTTCTACTCACATTTGCATTGCCTGCAGTGACATCTTTTAAGAGCCTGACAGGATTATTTCCAATTGATTCTCTCCTAACAGGCAAATTGATGACCAGAATAAAAGACATGAAAGCACAGGCAATAATGGCTGAAGAGACAGTAGATTTGTAAAGTATTCTCAGAAAGGTGGGAGGATAGGATCTCTGACAAACTGCTCTTCCTAACCATGCACTGTTACTCTATGACTTTACTGTAAGGTTTCCCTCCCTGGAGAGGTGCTTCCCTGACCCTGCAAAGCAGGGATGCTGGGGAGTGGAAAACAGCTTCCTCTTCCTTTGGCCAGATATGATCCCACCATTTTTTCAATCTGTCAGCCTGATGGCAGCTTTTTTATAGCTTCTTTGGTCTTCCTGGAAGACTAATGTGTGGATGAGGCGATAGCCTGTGGACCCCATGACAGCTGTCCGCAAAGAGCTAGTTCCTTTCTTCCAGTTAATAGGCTGGGAAAGGAAAGATGCACAGGGTACAAGAATAATCAACTATTCATTGAGAGGAGAATATGTACTACTGTGTAGAAGGCTATTCTGCTGTACTGCACCTTGGCATTTGTCTGGCAGTCAGGGTAGGCAACAGTCCCCTCTATGTTTTCCCTCAAACTTTGCTCACATGCATTGCTAGAAATATCACTCAATCCATCATTACCATTTAAGTTTACAGTTTAAAAGAAGCACAGGAAAAGTCAGGATTGACTGACTTTTTGTGGTTTGGTGTGGTTTGCTTTTCACCTTCCTCAGATCTTTGTTCCTTTTGTATTCTGCTTTATCCTAGTTCTTGTTTTCATCTAATTCTCCCACTGTTAGTCCCTTCAATCTTTGGAAAAATGAGTGCTTTTCTACCAACAAGGACATATCAGAAATCAAAAAATACCTCTGCATGTCTCAGTGAACAGCCTTGCTTAAAGACAAGACATGAAGATACCACAAAGCATACTGAAAATGTATTATTCTGTAGTGCCAGAATCCTGTGTCTTGTCAGGATCTGTTGCTTCTTGTCATTTGAGGAATAGATTTTCCTGACAGCTTCTATATAAGTGAAAATAGTCGTTAGATTAAAATGCCTTTAGAGTGCATGATGGATTTAACAGCTTTTATGAGCCATTTGTACAGTGAAATACCATCAGTCAGTGAACCATTCTCAGGGTTGTAGAGCAACTTGGAAGTTGTTTTAGCTAAAGGCAGTGTTTCAGCTTTCCAGGACAGTCCTTGTATCGGGCACTTTTGGAACACACAGCCTAATGCAAATAAAACATGTGTGTGCACCAGTCAAATCTAGCATGGAATGACTGTGGTAGTTCAAAACTAAATAAGCTGCTATTTTGTGTTTTGGTTACTAAAATGAAGCAGATAATGAATTATGACAAGATTTTGCAGTGTTTCTAGTGCACTGGATGAATCATTTCACTATATAGTCCAGGTTAAGAACTGCTGTCAAACAGAATCACATTCAACTCAGCCTTTTCACAGAATACATCTTATTTCAAGTTAGAAGGACAAAATCAACACCAAACTCTCATTACACTTTTCTGGTTTGCTCTGAAATTTACAAGACTTATATTATTTTGCTACATTGCAATATTTAAGTATTCCACCAAGTTTCATGAGTTTGGCTATTTCTGAGGCTGGAACAGACTGTTAGGTAGATCCAGAGTGGTCTCAAGTGAGAAGCAAGCTGCAGAACTTTATCCAGACAAACGTTTTCTTGAATACAATATTTTGTGCATGTCAAAAGCACCTCTTTCATAAAAATGTCTCACATGGTGTGAAGATGTCATAAGAGGACAACTGTCTGTCATGTCATGTCCCATCTATGCCCCAGTGTATACCTCATTCGGGTGCCTGTGCATTACCTGAGTCCCCATGATGCTGTAGCTGATCCCTGTGGTCACAGGAGTGTTAAGCTTTATTGCACTGCAGAATGGTCTTTGCATTACAGTCATTGTCAAATCTGCCCTATGCTCAGGGGAGACAGACTGAAATAATCCATTATGAGGCAGATAACTGGGGGAAGATCTTCCCTCCAGATACATACATATCCAGTGCCTGGACTCACTCCCCAGGGAGCAGTTTAGTGTAGTAAGTGCTGAGATATTGAACCTGCTGAAGCCTTGTGAAACACATCCTACGTTGGGAGACTGGGACAGGACATAGATTAGGAGGGAAAAGCCTTGGCCAGCTGAGTGCTAGTGGTTGATGTATTTTAGAATAGAATCTAATATTTTAAAGGAGCAAACCCTGAATCCTTTGAAGCATAATTTGGAGAAAAAATTAAGTCTCACTGAGGACTTCAGCCCTACCAGATGTCTGCTGCAAGTACAGGACAGCAGAGAAGAAACAACCCAGGAGGTCCTTGGAGGGTGTGGAAGATAACTTCCTAAGCCAGCTGTTTAGTGAGCCAACTAGGGGAGATGCCTGGCTATATTTGCTGTTCGCAAACAGAGGACTTCTGGATGATTTGATGGTTGGAGGTCATCTTGGACAAAGTGATCACAAAATGATTGAATTTTCAATCCTTGAAGAAGTCAGGAAGAAGGTCAGCAAAACCTCTACCTTAGACTTCCAGAGGGCTGACTTGGGCCTGTTTAGGATGCTGATTAGCAGAATTCCTTAAGAAACATTACTAAGCCACTCTCCATCATCTATCAGCAGTCCTGGTCTAGTGGGAGGCCACAAAGGATTGGAGGTTGGCCAATGTGATGCCTCCCTACAAAAGGGCAGGAAGGAAGATTCTGGAAACTACAGGCCTGTCAGCCTGACCTCAGGGCCAGGGAAGGTCATGGAGCAGATCATCCTGAGTGCTATCACACAGCATGTTCAGGAAAAGGGAGGGATCAGGCCCAGCCAGCATGGGTTCATGAAGGGCAGGTCCTGCTTGACCAACCTGATCTCCTTCTATGATAAAGTGACCTTCCTGGTTGATGAGGGAAGGGCTGTAGACATTGTCTATTTGGACTTTGGTAAAGCATTTGACACTGTCTCCCACAGCATTCTCCTGGAGAAATGGGCTCCTTATGGCCTTGGATAGGTGGATTCTTCACTGGATTGGAAACTGCTGGATGGCTGAGCCCAAAGAGTGGTGGTAAATGGTGTCACATCTAGTTGGCAACCAGTCACTAGTGGTGTCCTTCAGGGCTCGGTGTTAGGGCCAGTGTTAATATCTTCACTGATGATCTGGATAAGGAGATCAAGTGCACCAAGTTGGGCAGGAGTGTTGATCTGCTGCGGGATAGGAAGGCTTCATTTGAAAATATTGATTCTGCAGATGTCTTGATGGGCAGATCAAAAGAAAATAAAATAACAGATGCCATTGGCTTATTCTAATTAATATCAGAGTAGTCAAAATCTATCTATGCTTTGCTTCTGTTGCTAAAAAAACCCATTCAGAACAGATGACATTTCAACGCAGCTTTTTTCTCCTAAGAAAATTACTTACTCACTGCCATAGTTTGTTGATCATTTTAAGGTGTTAAGGGCTGAAAGCAGCAGTTTCCTGCTTGTGTGCCATTTAGAACTGGATGTAGCATTAATACCACCTGCTGAAAAGCCTCATGAGACCTGCTAAAGGGAAAACATGCACTATACTTTGGGTTTGGAGCTTTTAATAATACTTTATAATAGTGTTATCAATACATTCGTCCTGTACAAAATAAAAATTTAAAAAAAAAAAAAAGTCTGATGCATTCTCCTTCTTAACAAGTGGAAGTTTAATTCTTTTCTCCCTTTGCTTGTATAAATCTCAGTGAACAAGATAAGAATGAGATCACAGTATGCCACAAGTAAGGATCAACCCTGAGTAAAAGACCAAGGAGTAGAGCCGATCTCTTCCTTTCTAACTTTGACCCCTTCAGTCACCAACTCACTGCTAGATTGACTTTCCAACGAAGAAGCTTTGTGACTTGCCTTCCATAAGGTTTAGGAAAATAAAGTGTATTCTTCCTGTTGTTTGTTAATGTAGGAAAAGTAACACAAGATAAAACATCCTACTGACATGAACACCTAGATTCATCCTTCATCACTGATAATTTAAATAACCAATGTGATTACTTTTTCCTCAGGGTCAGTGGAGAGTGAAGTGGGGACTCTGAGGGGAAGATGGTGCTATTTAAAAATTGCCTTCTGGAAATACCTCTCTTCCCCAGATCAGTAGCTACTGTCATAGTGCAAGCATAGGAAAGTTGGATGTCATCAGTCATTTCCTCAAATGTGCATGATCTCATGTGAGGGAGCAACTGATGCTTGTGACCAAATATCCTCCATGCATGTTGAGCTCACCTATTCTTCTTGCTGGGCATAATCCACTTTTACAGGTCATAAAATCAGCCTCTCCTCTTTTAAATTGCATAAAACAGGGACAAAGACTTGTTTTAAAAAATACGATGAAGCCTGCAATAGGCAATTAAACAAATTGTGCTATCAGCAAATGGCCTGGAATTCCAGCTCTACTTTAAAGAAATGAGATGACATTAAGAAAAATACAGGGGAGAAACCAAACATATTAAAACCATAAAACACTACAGACTCTGCATGGTTGTTTGGTAGTTTGGCATTTGGAATTTAATGCTGCATTAATGCCCCCTGCTGATAAGCCTTCAAAGACGTACTTCAGATCAAGCTCAGTATTTAAAAGCATTGTGCATCAATACCATCCTTAAATTAAAAAAAAAAAAGCAAAACAAACAGTATATTTCTTATCATGACTGGATTCATCTTAAATAAAACACATTTCTTTTAAGTCTGCTTCATCACAAGGCCTGTACTGTCACAAAAGCAGTAGCAAAAAAGTCCTTACAGTTGTCACATATGAAGCCTTTCTACTGTTTGCTTAGTAAAAGAGACAAAGTGATGTAGCATGTCTGTATAGGAACTAAATCTTAAAGGAGAGAAAGCATCTTAGAATTTCATAGAGAAAGCAGATTATTATAATGAAATATAGCTTGCCAAAATAGAGAAATTGCAAGAGGTTGAACAGATGTATTGCTATTCAGGCTTATACTAGAGGGAGCTAAATGACAGACATTTTCACAGTGTTTATTATCTCTTTTCTACCTAAAGAAAAGATACCATTAGTACTGATTTTTATAGACACTCTCTTGCTTATAGCAACACAGGTATTACTAAGACCTGAGGACTCATTTCCTTTCTCTTCAAGCCAGAGGGAAAATGCTTTTCCTTTGCTGTTAGTTATTAAAAAGACACTGTTTTTTCCAGTTTCTAATGCCTATGCTACTGAATCTTTCCTCTTTGTTCATTCATCTCTCTGCTTCTCTGAGGTGCATAAAATCTTGTGCAAATGTCTGTAGCATTGGCTGACCACCTAAAACTTGTAGGGACATCCACCCGTGTGTCATGGCCACTGAAGAGGGTGAGAAGATCTGAACTTGTCCCTTTCAAGCACCAAAGAGTGAGTTTAGCCATTCACAGGCAGAGCTCGTGTAAAGAGACTAGAAGGCAGTGCAGCTTGTCAAGAGTGTGATGAATGCAGTGAGAGCAGGGTCAGGCTGTTAAAGGGCAGAGTATTGCACCCTGGATGAAAGCTGGGTAGGGGTGGGACAAAGACAGCTCTGGTGCCCTCTTCTCCTCTCTGCATGCAGGGTTTAAGGCAAAGACCAGGCATTCTGCAGGGAAATTGGTATCTGCCCAAGCCAGCGCTGCTCCCAGTCATCAACAGCTTGTACAGATACTGCCTTATGAATGCAGAGTGCATTTTAACCTTTCATCAGGAATTCAGAGAGATTGTGAAGGGAGAAGGACTGTTGTAGCTTACAGCCATGTGGGCAATTCATACAGCACTGTCATGCATATGGTACACTTCTGTATGTGTGTTATCATATTGGAAAGTTAATAGAGAAGTGTGTGTGGGGAAAGGTCAGCAAATTTTGTAGCATTAAAGCGCTGATTTTTGTCAGTGAGAGGAGACCACGGAGCATTGTTGAATGGTGTCAGACTTAGCATGGAAACAGAACTAGGAATGCCCCTAACTTCTGTGCATCTGGTCCAGAATCTGATGTATTAACCTGTCTCTTAAACAGCTACAAAATCACTGGAAATGCAGACCTGGTGTTACATAGATTGTGTACACCTTCATGTAGTCAAGTCACTAAGATCAATAATTAAGAGGAAGGCAGGACCAGTTGGCAGGTACCCACTTTACACTTAGCTTAACATATGTGCAAAGAGGTTATTTGGTCAGGTCTACAACATGCATATTTTCCTTTGTTGGCTCTTAAATAGGCAAGTTAGCTTCACCATTGCTAGTATCCTGAGGAATGATAAAAGGAAAAAGAAATAAAAACAACAGGACAGAATTGTTCATCCATTATTTGGTCAGCAGGTATGTGGTTCTTTGACAACCACAGCATTAGATGGCAAATGCTTGCCCATGGTTTAAAACAAAGTATGTTCATCTCTTGAATTTTCTGCATCTCAAAGCAAAGTGCGCTGAGCAAGTTGAGTACGTAGGATAGAGAAAGGAGGGGAAACTGCTATTGATGTCAGTTATCTTTCCTAGTTGATGAAGTCAGTGTCAAATTTCAGTGGATCTAGGGAAATTTGGCAATTCTCTGAGGTTTCTTTGACATGGCAGTATCACGTGGCGCATCAGCCTGATAAAGCACCTGGTCTTCTCTGAAGCTTACACAGTTTTCTGTGCTATTCTAACCCTGAAGGTTAGAACATGCTCTAAGCTTCCTCATCAGCAGTCTGAGAGGGAGGGTAGTCAAGAACTTACCAAGTTTGTTCATGGCATGCTATTGTTGCTCACTTTGAAGGGTAGGGGATGTTTTCCAAGCTCTTCTCGCTCTTGGAATGGCACGTTTCCATCTACTGCTGCAATACCTGTAGGAGTTGCCCTTGCCAGGTGCCTGCCCAGGAGTACTGTAAATATGAAGGTGGTCTTCCTTACATGTTCTTACGGGACCCAGAAGAATCAATGAAGGAGATAGAAGCAAAAGCCATTACAAGAAAATCCATCTCCAGTGAAAACTAAAAATAATATTGGAGGTCATATGCAGCTTAGATATTTTTGTCGATATGGAGAATTTCTGATTATTCCTACCCCAATTCCTAGTACCTGAGCTAATGCAAAGATATTTGTCTCTGATGCTTTGGACTTGGTTCATTTTTATACTCAGACCTTGGCTACGTAACAACTATTACACTGCCGTAATATACAATACAGTGTGTGGGTAGGTGTCCTTCCTCTCTTCAAAATGACAGTTTCAGCCTGTCATTGATCCATGGGTCACAGTTACCTGTCAAGGAAAATAGGCTTAAATTTCTTATGTAAGAATCACTGGTAAATGTAAGGGTCTACAAATTAAAAGATTGAAAATCGAGAGAGTTAGAGCAACGTGTAGAGTGGATTTAGTTACACCTAGTAATTAAGGTGCCTCATACTGTTATATATTTGATTTCCTACATATAGAACATTGCACCAGTTGCAGCATTTTTATGCCTTTATATCTTCATTGCCATTAAGGGAGCTGTACTGCTTTAACTGCACAGTTAGAGCTGGATAAATCTGGCTTCTTTATATGGATGAGCTCTTATGTAATGTTAAGTTTCTGTGGTGTACATAGAAATTCTTCAAGGACCGCTACATAAAAAAGAAGCTGAAACAGATTTTTAACCAGGTGTCAGTATTTTTAGAGGCCATGCTACTCTCAGAAAGCTTCTTTTCCTGAAACAAGAGCCTTAGGAAAATGTGAAGTCCTCTTTTGTCTGAGTGTCTTTGTCAGCCTTATAAACTATATCTAGTCCCGACTTAATTACAAAAAAATTGTAAAATAATACAGTTAGTTCTTGAAAGGGACCTGTAAGAAGCAGAGACAGCTCCGATTTCTATACAGCTCCAGCTTCAAAAGCCTGTGTGTGCTAATAACCCCGCTCTGCCTCCGAGCTGCTTTCCAGCTTGTGCCACCATGCTAACTGGACTTAAAAACTCCTGTAACAAAGCCATGTCCTGTAAATGGCTGCTCCCAGCACAGCCCATGACTTTCATGCACCACAGCTCCATAAGAAAACTGATTTCAGAATCAGATTGCAAAATCGTTTATATCAGATGAGGGAGAGAAGAACACTTTGAAGAGTGGCAGCTTAGAAAGATTGTTGGGTTTTTTATTTATTCCGACAGTGTAAAATATATGGTTATTCAGCATAAAGAAACCATTTGCTTGGAACAGTTTTATCATTAAGTGGAAGCCCAATACAGGTTGGGTTTCTCACTCTCTCAAGATGAAGTATTTGTTCATTACACATTCCTCTAGCTGCTTTGTTTTGGGGTTTTTTTGGGTTTTTTTTTTGGGTAATATTTCACAAGAAGGTTATTTGCTGCCTCCAGTCCCTTACTGATGTAGAGTCCAAGTCTTTTGTTGATCCCTGGGGAATTCATACTGCTGACTTAAAGCTAATGGGAGGCATGTACCTACTACTTTCACACCTCAGTGTGAAAATACGCTTTTTAGCTGCTACCACATCTGGATCAGAAGGACAGACTTCTAATCAATTGTTGTCTCCGTCTTCTTTGTTATTTGTAAAGATAGGCTTATCTGAGGAGGTGTATAACGTTTCCTCACCTCCTGACAGCTCTGTAGTGTGAAAATGTAGACCCTTCTTAAGAAGTTATAGTCAGTGTTTCACCATAGGCAGTTTCAGGAGGCCTGAAAAAAATCCCAGCGACATACTGTGAAAAAGCTTATTGAAATAGTTGTTTTAAGTAAATTTATCTAGTATTTTTCAGGAGTCTGTAATTCTCCTGCCAGTATTTGAAGAAAGCTTGATTATTGAAGAAAACAGAATATAACTAATGAGATGTTTTCTTTCTTTACTTATGTCAGGTACAAATACAAGAGGTCAGGAATCTGTATCAGGTGAAGGATGATAATAATAAGTGGATACCAGTTAGTCACAAAGAAATACAGACAGCAAAAGAAAACTTGACCTCTGAACCAGAATGAATTTCTGAGGCCTCACCCTAATTAGGATGCATTAAGAAACACATCTCAGGAACTTTTTGACAGAGGCTTGATCTGCTTTTAGAAAGGTAAAAGCAGATCATTAAATTTAACAATCCATGTGATTTCTTCCAATTTGCTGTGCTTCTAACATCCCTCTGCTGCAGTGGAAAGAATAAAGTTCCTATCTCCAAAGAAAAATGGCCTGGCTTCCATCACAGAGAAAGACCCAGATCCATCCCAGGTCAAAGCTGCCCGGGACACCCAGTTAAATGTTTCTGATATTACCCAGTAGAGATCAAAGAGGCACTCTTAATAGTTCTTTCCAGTCTTCAACACACACATATGCTGTGACTATTGGATGCTCCAATGTGTCTATTCCAAGAGTTATTCTCTCATCACCTAGCTCAAAAAACCACACAATTTTTTTTCAGCTTTTGTATAATGATTGACCACTAGAGTTTATTCAGAGGGGGAGGTAGAAATCTGATTAAAATGGGTGGAACTGTGAGCCACAGCAGGTGTGTTGCAAGTTGAAAAAACTCGTGCAAGTTTGTGGTGCTCAATTGTGACAGTTTCATTTCATGAACTAAAATCCAGTGAAGCTTGCTGGGAACAAATAACTGAGCAAGGGTATCAACAGGTATTTCACTGACAATCCGTTAAGGAACACCGCATGCAAAATACCAGTTTGTTATTTTCCAGAAGGAATAAAAATGTAGTCTACTATGTGGTCATTTGTGTGCAAGAACAATTTTCCAATTATCAGCCATGCACATTAAAGGCATTGTAAGATATATTATTAGTAGTGTGTGGGAAGGATGGTAAGCTGAAAAAATATATCTATTTATGTATAAATACCAGCAGTACTTGGAGGTTTTCAAATTCACTCATATAAATTTGCATTTTGATCTATATAAGTGACAATACACACAGCAAAGGAGATTTCTGCCGTGGCCGTATGCTTGTTTGACAGGACACAGAGACTGTATGTCTAGACAGTACATGAGAAATTTTTACAGCCTCTTCCTTTCCTCCTTCAATTTCTTGTTCCTGTATTAACAATTCTGGGGAAACTTCAATATAGGCTGCTCCAATTGTGTTATTAATCTATGTTCTGCAGCTTTATGTCCTTTTCCCATGTGGAGGTGGCCTCTTGCTTTCTTCTTTGCAAAACAGGGGCCTCTCTTCTGGGGGTAACAGGGAAAAAAGATAAAATCTTCCAATTGTTACTAAGGGAACTGGGAAGAGTTTTACAGTGAATGAAGAGCATACGCAGACTGGAACTTCACTATCCGCTATCATAATAATTTTGATTTGGATGTGCAGTGGTCTCTGAGTTATGCTGAGTATTAAGGTGATGGAAGGACTTCTGGATGTATCTCAGTAGCCCTGGGATTAGTGCGTCTGAATTGTACGGCTTATTTTGAAGATTCTGTTTATACCCAGTACACATCTTACACTGACACCTGATTAGCCCCTGCAGCAAACAATTACCACAAGCGTGTAGAAGATTGCCAGACTTGCTTCATATTTCTTAGACATTTAAGAAACTGATTTTTTAGTTGCAGAGAACTTACACAATTTGAATAGGAGCGGTGTGCAGTGATAGGAAGGTCTGCAAGGACTAAATCAGTGTGGGCTTGCAGAGCAGTGCAGAATTTAACGGTATGGTGAGGGACGACAGGTATTAAGTGCTACAGAATTAATCCATTTAAATAGCTCACTTTGAGGAAAAAACACACACCAGTTTTTTGAGTCCAGTTTGTCAAACTTGATCCAAAAATCAAGCAGGAGTTTTTAAATGGGGCTGTTTCTTCTACGCTATCATGAATGAGCATCTGCAGAATCAGGACCTAAGCATATATCATTCAGTTTTTCATGTGCAGATTATTGACTAATCCAGTAAAACCTCATCCAGAAGAAAGGTAAATCTTGGCTTTGCCACAGGCTCTACTGTGACCTAAGGGCAGTCATTTTATCTTCTCTGCTTTTGTCCCCTATCTGTCAAATGGTGATAAGAGCATTTTCTTATAGTGCAATGGAGTAGTGATGATAAATATTAAGGATTAGGACATGGTTAAATGTTGTGGTAATGGAGGCTATTAAGCACCTTAGACACTTCTATTCATTGGCTGTTTTTCTAAAGTGAGTTATTGAGCATTTTTGATTTTCCCAATATTGAGGTATATTTAAGGAAATGAGTTATTAATTAATAAACACTGCAAAATATCAGTGTCAAACTGCTTTGTGTTTTCTGTATTATGTAACTGGACGTTTTGTATCTTAAGTCAGCTTACCTGCTCTTCTTCAGTGCTCCCTTCAATGACTGTAAACCTGAAAACAGGGAGAAAAGGCAAAGTTGTTACCTGCAAGAAACAGACTACGGTTACAAAAATCAGGGATTTTTGTATTTGTCTTTTTAGGTCCTAGCTTTAGAATTCAAAAAGGGTTACAGGACTGAAGCTGATTAAGGCATCTGTGGCCAGCTGGGCAATTTTTATGACACCCGTCTAGGGAAATTAAACACACATTTTTGCTTAAGTATAAAGAAAAAATTAATGAACAATGCACTGGACAGAGTCCTACCACCATAAGTGCTTCTACATGGAGTCTGAAAAGATACATCAGGAGCCGATTGCTTATGTACACTTGCACCAGCCCTGCACCTGAGAGTGGCTGCATGGGTCACCTCAGCCCATCTGTGGGTCCATCCCCTCGCCCAACTCTGCTGTGCAGAAAGGGCTCCTGAACCTGGGTCCCTGAGCCCTCGCTTTTCAGGATGGCTGCAAGACAATGCTATTTCATATCTCATCACCAAGGGAAATTTCACTCCCTTGCAGGGAGTCCTTCTATCTCTAGGATTTTGACCCCTTCCTCTAGTTTGCCTTTCTTGCCCTCCGTGCAAGATCATTCCTCAGTCACATTTCCCTTGCCAAAAAAAACCCAAACACAAAAACAACAACGAAAAATACAATCACTCATGTCACAATAAATGAATATGAAATAGTCACCAAGTGGAAGATGAAAAGTGGAAAGATGAAAGGAAAAAGGGAAGGGAAATGGAAGAAGAAAAGTTCTCCATGTTCCTGTTTGCCTTTTACTGAGAAGCTGATTAGCACGATGAATAGTCGGCATAGAATCATCATAGAATCGTAGAATGGTTCGGGTTGGAAGGGATCTTAAAGATCATCCAGTTCCAACCCCCTCCTGTGGGCAGAGACACCTTCCACTAGACCAGGCTGCTCAAAGTCCCTTCCCATCTGGCCTTGAAAACTGCCAGGGATGGGGCAGACACAGCTTCTCTGGGCAACCTGTGCCAGCACCTCACCACTCTCACAGGGAACAATTTTTTCCTTATATGTAATCTAAACGTACCCTCTTTCAGTTTAAAATCATTTCCCCTCATCCTATTGCTACATCCCCTTATGTACATGAAGCCCAGGAACATGCCACACAGATGTGATCAGGTCTTCACTGACTGTACAAGCAGCAAAAATTTTGCTCATGTTCATGGTAATATCTGGACTGTCCTTTCTGTACCTCATATCATCCCTTGTCATCACGGGACTGTGATAGAGTCTGTTGAGCTGGAGATCTAATTTCTGATGCCTGCTGTTGCTGTTTCCATGAGGTGGTAGGCATCAGCTATGGAATCTGATGTTTTCACAATTAAAATCTCTTTTTGCAGACAATACTTCTTTTCTTTCTCAAAAGAACAAAATACAGGAACTGGAAAATGACCAGGATGGGTTTGTTATTTGAGGTATCTAGTGTTGTAAGTCAGTACTGACGTAAGTCAGACTAAAGCTGTATTTTATATGCAGAAGGGATTTTCATGCAGCACTAAGGTAGCACTTGGCACTGAGAAGGTCAAAGTTAGTTGTGGAATCACTGGCAAGAGAGCACATTTGGGATAAGTGAAATTTTCCTCCTGTATCAAAACCCCATATTTTTTGAAAAGCATCTTTTTCTCATACGACACTGGAAGAGGGTTACAATTTTAGTACCTGCTTTCTTCTGTTACCAGTAACAGGGCAAAAATCAACTGTGTCTATTGTACCATACCCTGTGTATGCTTGGTGGGGCTGGCAACCTAAAGTATGTCTGATGGTATGTTTGGGGTAGGAAGGGTGGGCCAGATTGCTTCTGACAGCCCTGAGCATACAAAATGCTTGAACTGAGCTTAAATACCTCAGCATCCAGGTATTTTTTAATCTCTAGTGTGTTTATCTGGGCATGTCAGGTAGAGTAGTGATAGTGTCACTGACTTCCTCTGATGTTAATGTATGAAACTGAGTTGCCCCAGGTTGATCAGGAAATATGTAGCTGCTCAAGGAGTTAAATTCAGGTTTTCTAAGTCCTTAATTATAGGACTGTGTTTGTTTATATAGAGTCCCACTGACCATCCATGTCATCATGGGACATGACTGCAGCATTCAAGACGAGGCTGGACAGAGTCCTGGGTGATACGATTTAGTGTGTGGTGTCCCTGCCCATGGCATGAGGATTGTGATGTGAGATTTCCTTTGCAGCCTGGCAAAGAGTGAACAAGAATGATGAATTAGTATATCTGCTTAATTTTATGAGATAAGATTAGTGGCAACCTTTGTGAGATCGTTTTGAGATGTGTTGAAGCAGTGTGGGAAGCTGACACGAACACCAATAGCTCATGCACAGTCACTGGATATATACAGAAAACCTGATAGCTGATGTTTTCCAGTGAATCCATTTAGCCAACAATACAAAAAAAAAAAAAAAAAAAAAAAAAAAACACAAAATTCAAGGGAAACCTTTTACCAAAAAAAAAAAAAAAAAAAAAAAAAAAAAAAAAAAGACAAGAATGGCTTCTTGCAGTTTATAGGTATAAAGATGAAGATAAAGCCAGTTTATTTCAAAAGCTGTTATGATGGAGACGGGAAGCCAGGCAGTGCACAGTAGCCCCCAACTGGTTGTTCAGAGAGTCAGGATTTCTGCATAGACTTCTACAGCTTTACTCATAAGCAGTGGCTTCAGTGAAAGGTGAGTGGCAAGAGGCAGATTTCCCTCTGGATGAGTCTTCATCTGGGACTCTTCTGGATTAACACAGCATGCACATTCCTCAGCACTGTCTTACAGCTGCAGCGGGGAAGCATTTTGTCTTTAGCTTTATCCTTTGTAATAATCCTTTCCAGCAACCTCCTGATGTGCACAGGTTTTAGCTTGTCACTGCTGTTGGCTCCTGCAGTGCTGCCCCTCGTCCTGCTAGCTTTCGTTGATTGTTGTTGCCGTTGTCACTCACATGCCCTTTGATAAAGTATCTGTCAAAGCTCTGTCCATCTACGAACCACGTGGTGGACCCACTCCTCTCTGAGACTTTCATTACTGTCATTTGCCAAAAGGTTTATGTAACAGATGTTGCAAAGCGGACGCGCAGAAATACACACACACTCACACACCATTATTGCAAGGGCTGTTGGGGTGACAGTAAAGGGAGGATGGTCTGCAGGACTAGAGTAGCTCGAAGGCATAGCTGCATCTGTTAAAAAGCAACTAACATCTCTATGTGACCATGCTTTATTTTCAGCTTGTCATCATGGCTGGGACTGTTCTGCTCGCCTACTACTTTGAGTGCACCGATACTTTTCAGGTGCATATCCAAGGTTTCTTCTGCCAGGATGGCAATTTGATGAAACCATACCCTGGGACAGAGGATGAGAGCTTCATTTCACCTCTTGTGCTCTACTGTGTGCTGGCTTCAACTCCAACAGCTATTGTAAGTATAAGAAATGATTTGAATTCTCCACGACTGCTCCATAAATAGTAGCAATAGTCCTACAATATCTCTGCCCCCTTTCCTCTCTTTTCAACTATGTAATTAATTACACTTAGCCGGGTCTCTGTTTTGCCTTAGCCTAGTGTGATCTTCATCAGTTATCTCCAGAAGTAATTATTCTGAGGTAATCACAGTGCAAGACTGAGGGGTAGAGCTTGTTAAGCCTTTTACAATAACATGCTCACTTCAGTGATTAGTTGTGAATTGCCTGAGCTCCAGAAAGGCTGTAATGCAAAGGTTATGTACTACTGGAAATAAGAAAACAGGATAAAGCTGAAGCAAAACCTGGGTTGGACATGCAGTATATCCAGGATTATTTGCTTCTATTTTAAAAGGACTGTTGAAGGGCTTTAAAAGGCTTAGATGAGCAGAAAAATGCTCAATACAAATAATAAGAATGATGTTTCCTTTTCATTTATAATATCCTATTAACTATTTTTTACCTGATTTTCTTTACTATCCAAACAGTAAGCTGTAATGTAGCTGTTCTGAGCAGATGAAAATATTCAGCTAGCTGAGTACATACAATTCCAAACAGCTTATTACAGTCACTGATTAGCAAAACTTTGGCCCTTTTCCATTTCCTGTGGAATGTTGCAAATTTCACATACAGCCGGTTTTGCTGCGTTTGTAATTACATCCATAAATTCCTATCAGACTGTGTCTTTTGTACTTCATTTTATTTCTGTTTATTTCTTTGTTTTCAGTGTTTCTTTCTTGTATTAAACTTTGGTTTGCATCCTTTTCAAAAGTTGATTAAAGCTGTGCGTGAAGTATTTACTTGTGAAAGGTGAATGCTGCACCATAGTCCATTTTAAGTTTTGGTCTGCAGTAACTTTAATGCATGAAACAGTCTAACACAGAATGCGGTAAGAAATGTGAAAGGGATCTGCAGAAGAGGCTATAGTTTTGATACAGGATGCTTCAGCTTCAGCTAAAGAAGATGTGGACAGGGACAGCAGAGGGCTTTTTGCACCATGCTTCTTTGTGATATTTAGGTAAAACTTCAAAGATACAATAGGTCAAACTTTCCTGGGAAAACATTTTTCTTTCCATTTTTAATGTAGTATGTTTTACTACATTATTTAATGCATTGTTTGCATTATTTGTATTATTGTTGTATTATTAATTATTTGATGTATTATTACGTAGTATTGGACGAATCTTCAACCAGAGCATATGTCAGAGAGATGATCTTCTGTCCTCCTGACTGGCACTCAGCACAGTGTTTTTATATGAGTAATTTCACATTATTTCCCATTCCTATCTTTTTCTGAGAAACTTTTCTCTCATTGCACACTAATTTCAAACTCTGCTGCAGCTAGTAGCTGACTCTGCAGGCTGAGTTTTCGCAACGATCGTTAATAGAAAGCTAGTAAATGAGATGGTTTGTTTAGAGTCTTCCTTAACTCTGTCCTTGCATTGCACTGCTGATCAGACCACCATTAGCATCCTCAGCTGTCACCTGGTACCTGTATGGCTGCTGCCTGTCATTAAGACTGTCACAGTCTGGGAAGAGATGTTTGATTCAGTTGAATCTCCCAGGAATTTCAGTCAAAGGAGCACATGCAGCCCTTTCTATTTATACTGTGATGATTGTACTCTCTCTCAAAAAAAAACCAAACCAAAACTGCAGCCAAACAATAAAAAAACAACAAAAAAACACACAGACCAAAAAGAAAAAGAATCCACACAGCTGTGCTTCATGGGAGGGTGCTTTGCATGTATTCACTGTGGGTAAAGTTGTAGCTTTGCTGTCTACACTTTGCTCTCAAGAATAATGACATCCTGCAGCTCCACTGTGAAGAGATGACTTAGGTCAAAGGTAATGCCAATCCCTCCTTACAATTACTAGTTTCTCCTCTGCAAGGCACTTGCTGCTTCACTTTCTGGCAGCAAATTGGTTGGTTTGCCTAAGAGGATTTACAGTAGCAAATCTGATCTTTCTGTGCTGCCAGCTAATTTCCACTGCCTGACATCTCATGGCATAAGAGGTGTGATTATTAGAAGAGGTGGAAGCCAGCAGCAATGTGGGAGCACTCACGAAACACAGTTAACAGTGTTTCTGGAGCTATGGGAAATAATCTAGAAGTACAAGCTCCCTCATCTGAGACACAAGCAGTATATAAGTGCAGTCTTGTGTGCACAGGCCTGGAGAAGACTCAAAGCCCTTATTTCAGCATAGCTGTGAGGTGTTACAGTGCTTGCAGGCCAAGAGGGAGCATCTTTGTGAATTTAATGGAATATCTTTGTGTTGCAGTCATTTGGCTATGACAGTGGCCATGGGGAAAACTAATGCATGTACTTTATTTCTTCCCTGACAACACTTCTCAGAAGAGCTCTTGTGGGTTGGTACCACTGTGTGTGCATTTCCATGCATTTTTAGTGGCAAAATAAATGAGACCAGCCTAGTTTTCTGCAGTTTTATTTGTTGTTCTTGAAATATGTGATGCTGCTGACTCTGTTTAACCTTTTTTTGTGTGACACTGGGTAGTTAATCATCATACATCAGAATTACAGAAGTCTTTTAATGCTCCTACTGATAACCTTAGTCTCTGATAATGAGAGTTTCTTGCAAGGGGAGATGCCCGAATCTCATGGCAACGCTGTTAAATAAATGAAAATCATGTATGCCTGACTCTGTTCTGTGAAATGCATTTTTCCCAAAAATATTCCACTGAGGATAGGTCAAAGGCTTTCATCTGCTTTATTCATTTTTAATTTTCTGAGTGTGGTGGTATTAGCATCTTTGCAGCAAAGTAGTAGGATATGGTGAATTCAGTAATAAATTGCACTTACATAAGGAAAAAACTGGTTTTCATTGTAAAGAAACAACGGGCCACTTTCTTTCATATTCAGTGATTTATCCCCTGAAACATACATTCAGACACAGTAAGTAAATTTTGCTGTTGGCACTGACGGGAAAGGCAGATTCCTAACTGTTTTGGACTGAACTTGTAGTTATCTGTAGGTTCAGGTGCCACAAAAAGCTTCATGAGATATGTGTGATTTCATCTTCATCTCATGCCAGTTGTCTCTAATGCCCCAACCTTTCTATTTCTCAGATAGTACCCCCTTCTTACAGGCTGATTTCATTTGTACTGACATTGTTGGTGGTTTGTTATTGAACAACTGCTGAATTTCCAGCATTCCTGTTGCCATGCTGAGATGGGCATGGGCATGGTTTCAGCTTGTCTTACAGTAAAGTAGAAGCTATGGTTACATCATTTTTCAGACAGGAATATAGTATCCTTGACAGTCATGGCAACGACTTGGGTACTGTAGCTACCAGGAGTCTCTGGGGGCTAAGGAATGGGCATGAAAAGAAAGGTATTTGTCTCTGCAGCTTGCGAGAATAGCATAGAACTTTGGTGTTGGCCTCTGTTGCATTTCAAATGATCAAAAATTTCCAACTCTCAAAAAGCTGCTTTTGTCTTGGGCTTCAGGTGGCCTGCAGCAACATGTCTGCACATCTGGATAGCTGATCTTCACATTACAAAGCTTGAGAGAGACAGTCCCTCGTTTTGTGGCTATAGATCCTTCAGGAAGGGAGAAATTAACCAGAGAATAATTGGATTTTATTTTCAGAGTTGGAGGTGTTAGAATGCAGACCTTTTCCTGGAGGTAAATATAGTGTAGGTATTTTACTCAGCTGGTTTTGCAGTGATAGGGAACATAAAAACTAAGAGCAGCTTGTGAGTTTGAGCACCGGAGCTTGAGTTCCATGACCCTATGTCTGGTGAATTTAAAAGTGAGCTATCCCACAGCAACAAGTTATGTAAAGGCTGAGAGAATGCATAATACTTCAGTGCACTGTCAATTCCAAAATGGTGTGACAGGAAGGGGTAAGAAGTAGTAATTCTTACCATTTTTGCCAGTATGAGAACTTTATCAAACCAAGTTGCTTTGCATAAACATAAAATTTTCAAGCCATTTCCTAAAAAATACTCTGGGATGACTCCACCACATTCATTAATGTCCCTCAGAATTAGCTTTCCCTGTTACGAGGTTACTGCAAATCAGCCAGTTCCCCAGCTGGTACTAAACAACCCTCCCAGAGTTGAAAACTGCTGCCTGCACTGCTCCATCCATTGTGATTTGCCTGCCTGCCCAAGAGAAGCAGAGAGGCTTAGGAACAGAGCCAGCTCACTGAAATGAATACTGAGCAGCAGCAGACAGCTTCAAGGGCACCGTTCTTTGTGTCCTTAAAATAAAATAGAATGTGGCACCATTGTTTTCACACACTCTTCAGTTTCTTCCCTTTTGTTTCCAGGTTGGAAGTGGCAGCCTACATGTAATTGTTAACTGGCCAGTGCTATTAATCTGTGCAAAGGAGTATCTGTTTTCAGATAATGTTGGAATCAGTCAAACCGAACTGGCCTGATTAATAATTAGAAGATGAGTTATAGTGTTGATCAAATTTATCTGAGGTGGGAGGAAAGTCTTCAAACTTCTCTTTTCATCTGTTCTTACTTTCCAAGCTTCAGAAATATTGTTCTTACAGATGGTTTTCCTATTCTCCATGCCACATCGCTTCCTTGGCTTTGGCTTAGTACAGCCATGTTATTACAGTGATTTATTTCTAGAACGGAAGGCAGGGAATTTCTGCCTGTGTTGGCTGATTCCCTTGTGGCAGCTCCACAGCACATGCTGGGAAAACCAAGAGGAATTAATGCAGCTCAGAGCTTTGTTACTGTAACTTCTTCCCAGCTTTTTCACGCAAAAATGCCTAGGTTCTGCTGGTGATAGTGCTGCTGGAAAGCACACTCTTGCGCTACAGACTCCTACCTGCCATGCTTCATCCCTGTGCTTTCACGGCAAGCTGGGCAGCAGTAGGGAGGAGAGGTCAGTTTCAATGCCCAGAGGGTCCCTTTCTCCTGGTTAAGGAAGGCTATGTCCCTTTTCCAAGATGTACCACACATGGCGCTCACATGGTCCTGGCTTTCAGGGCTGGCCTCCATTTCAGCTTGCTCACAGAGAGAGGTATCTCCACCCAAGGGCATTTGGCTACACTTTCCTTTTATTGTTGGAAAATGGAGCTGGGGTTCCTCACAGGGTGAGGCTGGAGGAAGAGCCCTGCTGCTTGCCAGGCGTCCTCTGTGAGTGATGGCTTGTCTCTCTCTTCTTGAGGCTGCTAAGGGCCCAGATTGTCAAATGCTGAATGACAAACTGGGATTTGTAAGAGTAAGGCAAGGGTGTGCCCATTACCCTGTGTAAATATTTATACTCTGGTATTTATAATCTTCAGTGGTTTTATTATTTGACAGGACAAGGGAAAATGGCTTTAAGCTGACAGAGTGTAGATTTAGATTAGACATTAGGAAAAAATTCTTCACTACAAGGATGGTGAGAGACTGGCACAGGCTGCCCAGAGAAGCTGTGGATTCCCCATCACTGGAAGTGTTCAAGGCCAGGTTGGATGGGGCTTTGAGCAACCTGGTCTAGTGGAAGGTGTCCCTGCTTGTGGCAGGGGGGTTGGAACTGGATGATCTTTAAGGTCCCTTCCAACCCAAACCATTCTATGGTTCTGTATTTTGAACACCATTCTGGAAAATAATAAATACACCTTGTTTTTTTGGTGTAACACTTTCAGGTACTGCTACTGTCAGTGTCTCCAGGACTTACTAATGGTTCCTGCCACATGCCAATTTCTCAGGGACAGTGAAGAGCTGTGGGAATTTCTCCTCTCAATTAAAACTTTCGTATAATTCAATTAAAACTTCCGTATAATTCTCTTTGATGATTTTACCACAGTAAACTGGGTTTTTTTGAGCACAGTGATAAGACAGTTGTGGGTTTTGATGGGCAGTCTAGAATCCAAATTGTGGATTTTGGCCCTTTTGACTTGGAATAAAAGAAACCAATTTTCTGGTTTTGGAAAAGAACTTTTAACTGTTCTTTGCTGTTGTTTTCATTGAAGAACAGCAACAACAACAAAAAACAAACAAACAAACAAAAAAACCAACAAAAGCACAGAATGACATAATAAGTAATTGAATATATATTAAGGTTTTGTCCTGAGAAGATTGTACATGAGCTGGCTCTGCAACCTTCATCTGAAGCCGTTGCTTCATTTCCTCTTATAGTTACACAAAATACAGCACTGATTCCTGCGGGCTGGAGAAGACCCGCCATGGTGATGGCAAGGATGAAAGAGTATTTGAGACCACTCTCGGCTGATTCCTATTCCTCGTGACCAGCGAAGGTACCGATGTTATCAGGGAAAACCTCTGCCCTCCTAGGCAGGCTTGGGTCAGGGTCCTGATGCAGATCACAGCAGAAATAACTGTGTCCTGGAGAGGGTGCTGAGACAGACCTCAGTGACCACTTGCTTCCTAAGGTGTCCTTTCTCAATATGAATGTTGATTAGTGTTTGCTGCCCGGATTTGATTATGGAGTCTCAGCTGTGCAGTGTCAATATTTGGCTCTGTGGGTAGCAGGTAGGATGGCAGATCAATAACCCTCAGGGCCTAAGGCTGACTGCAAGGGAAATCTAAGGAACTGGGTAACTAACAACACTAAGTGAAAGTCAATATGAGCCATGTTCTTAGTGGGGACTGTAGAGAAGATGGAGACAGACTGTTCTAATCCCAAGAGGCAACCCTGCAATGGGCACAAACTGCAAGAAGATAAAATTATTAAGAAACATATCTTCACAATGGCAGTAAACAGACACTGAAACAGTGGCCCCAGGAGGCCGTAGGACCCCCATGCTTGAGGACATGCATTAATGCAACTGCTCAAGGCTGTGGTTTGTGGTGGTCCTGCTTTGTGTAGGGGTTGGGCTGAAGGCCTCTGGAACCCCTTCCCAGCAAATCACTGCGTGATTCTGTGCCTCCACACTCTGAAGCGCTAGTGAAAATTTTCTGCTGTTTAACTAATGACAGACGAGTGGAGCCATCAACTCCTGTGTAGAGCCTGATGAGTGCCTCTACTGGCAGGCAGCTGTGCTAATGCAGTCCTCAGATACACTATGATGCAAAAGGGCAGAATTGCTTTTGGTCCAGTGCAAGCCAGTGCTGATGGAACATCTGCTAGAGCATTTTGCAGAGGTCACCTTTTGGTGAACAGGTCTGCTTTTCCCAGGGAGAGTTGTGTGGAGTCATTCTGAAACTGGCTGATTGGGGTTGAGAGCCCCATAACACTCATCTGCTTATATTCTCTGAGTGCTCTACACATAGCTTGTCTCACAGCCTGTGCCTTCCATGTATCTGCCCCTCCCCTAGGCTGCTATTTGAATACTGAAGACTTGATTAATTTAGATTTGTGACATTAATATGCAGCCATACACATCCTTATAGAGGATTCAGGAAATCTCATACTGAGAGTGATGATGTCCCAAAACTGAAGTTCACTTTTGTTTTCTACCGGAGATTTTTGTGTGTAATAGAATGTCTCTGGATGTGGTTTCTCTGTAGAAAGTGGTGTTAACAAGGATTGACTGTGTCAAAAGGATGCTGTTAAGCAAGTTTATAGATTTGAAAACTCACAGAAATCAGAAAGACATAAAATCAATGCAATAGAAAAGACAGATCCTGCCTGTACTTCACATAATTCTTTCTAATACGGTATTTCCATTGTCTTGCTGTGACTGGAAATGCCATCAATTGTACTTTTTTGTGGAAAGCAGCAGAGGAATGTTGTTTCACAGGGAGACTTCAGACAGTCCCAGGCTGTGGGCACAGTTGTGCTTCCTGCATCTCTTCTGTGCGCCCTGGCTGACGCTCCTCCTTCTTAATCTGTGTGGAATTGCAGCTGACATAAAAGCTGTCTGTGGCAACTTTCACACAACCCCAGTGTTTGCTGAAAGTGTGAAAAAAAATAGAAAAATAGTTTTCCCATTTGTCAGCCATAAGAGAGAGAGTGAGTGAATGAGCAAGTGGGTGGTAGGAGGACTGCTGAGATGCAGCCTCTGCCAGCAGCACTGTGGGGCTGCGTGGAGGCAGTTGGGCCGGAAACCACTGGAGAAGAGTGGTGAGCAGTTTGACTAAGTTATGGTGAATCTGTAGTGAGCTTTCAAAGGGAGGTGGGGAAAAAGTTGGCAGGACCTGGGCAATGGGGCTGGTGGCAAGCCAGTTTATGCATAGGAAGAACCAGATTGTGGCACTCTACATGCACAGGAGTTTGGAGAAATATGACTGAAGAAGATTTTGGCTACTGGAGAGGAGGTGAGCCACAGTGTGGCAGGGGAGTGAAGCAACAGTACAGTCCACAGCTTTGCTAGAGGATTTGAATTGAGGTATAAGTTTAATGTCCTAATGAGAGAAACTAGCAAAAGAAAGAAAAGTCTTCAAGCTGAACCCATGTGAGGCTGTCAGCACTATCAATAATTAATTTTCTAATAACTCTTCAAGGCTGTCCCCACCATCACCCACTGCACAGTTCCAGCAGGACTGGCATTCCAGGATGCCTCTCTTCTCTCTTGGTTGTACTCCAGATTCATTTCAGGATAGTTTATCTTAGTTTATACATACGGAAACAGGTCTCCCTGATGTTCACCCCAATATATTTTTAGAATGCAGTTGTGTGAAGAATTGCTCTGCAAGGACACAGTGAGCTTATCAGAAAGTGTTGTAGGAGAAAAAAAAAAAGCTACATTGTTTTTGGATTAAGTTGATAACTAATTTGACTGTTGGTAATCTGTACAGGAATGCAGGAAGTATTGGATGCTGATTTTTGCTGAGAACTTGGAAGGGGAAGGTGTGATATTTCACTGTTTGAAAATGCCAGCTCAAAAGTTCAAGGATTATTGCAGGCAAAAGGCTGTTGAAGAACAAAATGGGATAAATCATTTTATCTGCTTCTTTGCTCAGGGTGAGCCAATAAATAAGTAAAGCCTGTGCAGAGAAGGTTTTTGAGAGCTGAATGTTGAGGAGCAAGTATTTGGTGACACCGCCAGTAATGGGAAGGCAGGTCAAATTGAAGAAGTTTTCTCAATGGATAGGTTGAAATCAGCAGAGGAAAAATGACTGCTGGGTAGGTATTTCAAATTCATACTAGGGCTTTGGGGCATTATTGTAGTATTTTTACCTGATAATAATATGAATAGGAACGTGAGCAGGAGTGTCCAAGCAGCATAATCTCAACATAGTTGAGCTGCTACTGCATTTAGGGAATCAAGGACAAAATCACATCCAGTGGCACTACCTTTGCCTCCCTATGGCCTACATGACCTCAGACTGCAGATTACACGTGCTTTCAGTCTCCGACATCCAGTGCCATTTTCTTGCAATTTATTCTAATTAAGCCAGTATGATACAGCAGTTCATTAACCTTGCACTGTTTTCCCAAGAAAAAATAAGTAATTTGCTTGCGCTTTTCTTTTTCCACCCGTACTTTTTTATCTATATTTATATTTCAGATTAAGAACTGAATTGTATCATTCCTTGGGTGCTGATTCTGTTCTGGCTGAAGGAAGGTACCTAACAGTGTCAGTGACTGATTTTGGGATGTCAGCTGTACAACTTGACTGGGTGTGGACCCTGTTCATGCAGAATCACAAGAATCAGTGGAGTTGCTTGACTTCAGAAATGCCTGGTTAAAAAAGAAATCAGTTCTTTGAGGAGCTGTTTGGAGCACGTTCTATTCTCCACAGCTAGATTAGCTATCAGAATTAGGTGCCCACGCTCCCATTGAATTTTTAGAGAACAGTAAGGCTCACTTTCTTAGAGCCACATTAAGCATACAGAGAAACAAAATTCAAGCAATTAAATACAGTACCAGTGATGGCACCACAAGAACAGCCCAGTTGCACTGAATCATCTTACATCACCTCACAAATACAGCATTATTACTGTATGTCTAAATTCTGTATTAAACCTAAGGTACTGTTCAACTAAAAAAAAATGACATTTTGATCTGTTATGCTATAAGAAACTGGGACAACTCTGCTTAAATCAGTGAATGGAACTGAACAGATTTACAGCCTGGCAAAATTTACTCCTGAACCTAAGTGGAACTCATTTATCCACATGGGAGTTTCTAGAGTTATGCCAGACAGCTAAATTTATAGAAATAAAGAAGGGAATTGAAGTGGGGAAAACATTCACTTAGCTTCTGATGCAAAGGAACTTCAGAAATGGATGTATTGTTAGAGGAGGTCTGTTAATAGGTTTTATACCTAAGTCTAATTTGAAAAGTTCAGGGTTTTTAAAGTCCACTAACCCATGTCTTCACAGAGTAGAATTTCCTCAGGGTGTGCATTGTCTCTCAATGTGTACATACAGACATAGCAGACAGGGAGCCAAAGCATTAATTCAAACTTTCTGAACATTATCATAACTCAAATAATAAATGGTTTGAAGCAGAGTGTCACTTTTAAACTGCTTTAGTGCAGATGGTCTTTTTCTTAATTCCCAGCCCCATAGTTAGTGAGCTGAGCTTATTGAACCGCTTGCCAATTCTGTTAAGAGCAGATGGAGTGAAATGGGATAAAGGCAATATTTCAGAGCGGCTTTCACCCCCAAATGCAATTATCGACATACATTTTACAACTCCTCATCTCTCGCCATCAGCAGTTAGTTAGAGTTATGAAGAAGTTGAGCATGCTTGGCTTGAATGTCAATGATCAATAAGGATGCTCATCTGGCTTAATGAGGATAAACTGTTGCCCTTGAAATAACATCCTGTTCCAGCAGTCAAAGTGAACTAAGACTAGTTCCTCAATATTAATACTAACTCTGCGTGTCTGTGTGCATGTCTGTGTACACACATACTTTTGTTACACAGTTCTCTGACCATTCCCTAGCACCATGTACTCCTCTTGTGTCTTATAGCAATGTATGAAAGTAATGCTTTTGAGCGCACCCTTTTTAAAAACTAATTTCTTCCACTTCAGGCTGATGGAGTCTTTATCTGAAGTCTTCCATTACAAACTATGTCTTTCTAAAAAGCACCTAGTTTTGTCTTCTAGAGCCTGATGACAAAACATGAGAGGTGGGATTTTCAGAAGTGCCACTGTGAGTGCACTGTGGTGGGATTTTCAGAAGTGCCTGCTATGAGTAGACTGTCACTGCCTCTAAAGCCCGTGATCAAATTCTGTCCAGCTTCAACTAGGGCAGATAGACCTCTGTCTTAAATTTAAGGCAGACTTAAGTTATTTCTGAGTGCTTAGGAAATACTGATCCTACTCATTTGGGAAGCAGTTACCATTTTTATAGAAAGCATGAATGATCTGATCACAATAAAAATCATAAGCACAGCTAACATCAAGATCAGTGGATCCCTGGAGACATCATTTTTGATGTTTTAATGAATAAACCAGGACATTTAGTAAATGAAACAGGCTAGAAGTCATCCTCTGGCACATGCAATCTGTGGCCAAACAGCTGAACTCCTTCTACTTACGTAGCAGTGGCTGCATGCAGCTTTCCTTGGGGACTTGTCCCTGGCATTTGCTGAGAGACTGTTGTCCCCAGGCCAGGCTGTGGCAGCAACCATACCGGCGTATGGTCATAACAGTATGGGTGACTGGCTGTGCTGCATCCATACCCTGGCACTTTTTACTTTATTAGTACAAATATGGTATGCTTGTCCAGAATGTTCACTGCCGTCCCCGAAAGTTTTGTGACTTCAGATCAATTTCCATTGCAGGGATGTCCTTCATCTGAATTTCATTTCCAAGTTGGCAGGAGTTCTGTAACCTATCTGTCAGATGCAGGCAAATAAAAGTTTTAGAAGGTGTAGAGGCTACTGGAAGTATCAAATGATGCTGAGGCTTCCCGGTAAAACCTTGGTGTGGACACCTGCAGCGTTACTTTCCAGTTCCCCAGATGTCTAGAAGGTTTCTGCCCATGAAGTCTATAAATTTTAAATGGACTTCAACCATACTGAATATCTGCTGGAGGGACAGGGCAGCCCGGCACAAGCAATCCAGGAGGTGCCTCGATTGTGTGGGAGACAACTTCCTCTTGCAAGTAATAGAGGAACCAACAAGGAGAGGTGCCATGCTTGACCTTGTGCTCACCAACAGGAAGGGGCTGGTGGGGAATGTGACGCTCCAGGGCAGCCTTGGCTGTAGTGACCATGAAATGGTCGAGTTTGAGATCGTCAGAACAGTGAGAAGAGCACACAGCGAGCTTCAAGAGAGCAGACTTTGGCCTCTTCAGGAACCTGCTTAGTAAGGTTCCATGGGATATAGTCCTAGAGGGCAGGGGGGCTCAGAACTGCTGGTTAATAGTCAAGGATCACCTGCTACAGGCTCAGAAGCG
>NW_009926985.1:0-15435 GCF_000696875.1 Nestor notabilis | reverse complement strand
AATATCTATATATAAATATATAGATATATTCCATGGCAGGGAGGCTGGAACTAAATAGTCTTTAATTTCCCTTCCAACCCAAACCATTTATGATTATATTCTTTTTTGGGTTAAATGTCAACCAAAGAAGCCAAATATTCCCTGATGTTTTCAAGTTGCAGAGTCAACAGCAGACAGCAACCATCTGGATTGCTGCAACCACCCCAAATACATCTACCCCTTTCTCCTTATCCTGAAAAATGGTCTGAGTGGTATGGCAAAGAAAGAAGATTTCTCTTGTAGGTTACACTGGAACTGCGTATACTTCATGATGCCTGCAAAATCAACAAGAGCCACATCTACATACCTCCTAGCAGAATTTGTCCAAAAAGTGAAAGCAAATGGAACAGCTTGTCCATCCTACTGTTTATGACTTGGAATGTTAATTCCCAGAATCCATGAATCTGCTGAACTAGTAAGTGCTGAGCTCTGGGAAGCTGTGTAAACTCACTGAAAAATCACTAAGGATGTCATTTTAATCCTACTGACACTGATGGCTCAACCCTATTATCTCTAGTGGGGTTAGAATTTAACCTTGAGTTCAAAAACCTGTAAGAGTACTAAACAGATGAATAATGAACTGTTAGACAGATCAGTGCCAAAATGGATATAAGTTGTTCTTTCACTTCAAAACAGGCTTTATGATGAACATCTATGTTAGCAACCCTTTGCTCCCAGAAAGGGAAGATTTTGAGTGCTGGCTTTTAATAATTCATGCAGTGATTCTTGCTGGATGCCATGTGGATATGAATTTATGTTTCTTTCTTACAAAGCTTACATTCAATTGGGAGAAAAGAGCTAATATTTACATGTGTGAGGATTAACTGATGATGGCATTTGTGAGGCGAGAAATCTTATTACTACCATAGAATGCATTTATGAGATGGGCTTGAGCTGAGGGTTTGAAGTTTCCCACAGCTAAGGGAACACTACACTAGTCAGATGAATGCTATTCTCTGTGTCTGCAAAGTAAGCCTGACTCATATTTGGAGTCTATAACTGTGCTTGGAATATGTTTGTTAAATGAGTCTTTCAAGCCACTCTGCTCACCTTGCTGAGATCCTCACTGAAGATGGACACACTCCAGTGTTCCTCTAACCCAGCTGCGGCAGTGACAAATCAGTTTTCACAGACAGTTAATGCCAGCACTCGGTATTGGGCCACTTGCAGATAGATCAGCTGTAATCTGTGATATCTGTCATTCAGAGTTAATAACATTTGTCCACTGAAAACTGGATCAATATCTTAAATCCTTTTCACTAACATCATGAAATTTCAGTTACTATCAAGCTAGGCAGGAGCTGCTGCCTCCAACAGCAGTCACTAAACACAGAGCCAAAACAGCTCCCCATAACTCTGGAGTTTACCCTATACATGAATTCTGCCTTCAGACCTGGGTAAATAAAATCATGAACAGAAAAGGACTCATTGCAATGAAAAAACTTTTGAAGTTTCCTTCTCATATGAAACCAACCTTTTGGTTTTCTCTCTCTGTAGAAGAAATATCAACAACTGCTTATATGAGAGGGACTCTTCATCAGGGACTGTAGAGATAGGACAAGGGGCGATGGGTTTAAACTGAAACAGGGGAAGTTCAGGTTGGAGATAAAGAAGAAGTTCTTTACTGTGAGGGTGCTGAGGCGCTGGCACAGGGTGCCCACAGAAGTGGTAAATGCTCCATCCCTGGCAGTGTTCAAGGCCAGGTTGGACAGAGCCTTGGGCAACATGATTTACTGTGAGGTGTCCCTGCTCATGGCAGGAGAGTTGGAACTGGATGATCTTAAGGTCCTTTCCAACCCAACCCATTCTGTGATTCTATGATTCTATATATGATGCAGAAAAATGAACTTTCCCTTGCTTGGATTTTTCATGATTCAGAATTCATGATTTTGACAGCTTTGGTAACTTAGGAATGGAAAAATTTTGTGGAGAGGACTCATATGAGTCAAAATGAAAAAAATTATAAAAACGTTTAATTTCAAGGCTCTCAAAGTACCATTTCTGCTAAGGTTTGGCTATATTGTTCTGGCTACCATAGAAAAAAATTATCACTTGAATCCAAATAGGATTTTTTCTAACCTCAGCAAAGTAAAGCTGTTTAACAAGGAATCCTGAAAGCATCTTAGCCATTCTGAGTTTTCAGTAAGTACTGTAAGGCCTGTTTCAGTAAGTACTCTGTGCAATGGTTTCAGTAATGACTCCCATATCCTACTGCCTGGTCACTTCGTGCTCTATAACACTTTTGTTTTGCGTGTCATCTCCGCAATCTACACAAAAATTGGCCATTCATTTACAATTGGAACATGTCTTACAAAGTCTGAAACACTGTTTAGCAAAGACATCCAGGTCTTTAATGTCAAGACAGATAATACCCAGTGCGGTCCCTGCTCTTATCTTCAGGGGCTGGATGATGAATACCTCTGAGGACATGAATCTAAGTGGGTTTCCAGGGCTTACAACTCATCTGTAGTCAAGTAGGGATTTGAAAATGGCTATATCAATGCCATGCTACCATGATAACCCTTAGATTTGCCTTCCTCCCCCAACTGCATCATCCATGGTAGCAATACAACGTCCTCACTGCACTGAGATTGGACCAACCTTCAAATTAACACATTTGCCCTTAAAACCTTGATCTTTGCCTCTGCTCATGCAAATTTAACTTGAAAATAACACAGAAACCAAGCCTAGCTGGTGACTCACTTTGCAGTGGGGACCTTTTGAATCTTTCCTCCCTACTCATATGTACCCTTAATGCCTGCATACCAGGAAAGAACTCAGAAGCCTGGCTTCTTTCTGTGACAGCAATGGTTTCAGCCTGAATTGAGGCTTTTGATGTTAGGAGGATCTAAGAGCTTCTGTGACTATGTATTCCTTAACCACCAAATCCTCAACCCAGGGCTGTGTGCACAGAAGCCAATGAAGACAAAAGAGACGTATATCTCCCTAGCGTGCCCAGACAACAGCACTCTTTGTTGGACGTTGAAGCATCTCCACTCATTGGGTCAGATGGACACAATCATGGGTTCATTGCATGCTACATGTCAGATGGAGCTTGTATGGCAGCAATCGTATTTCTTGCTAGTGCATACGTACCCTCCTGGAAATAACTCTTCCCAGCAAGTCCACTCATGTGGGAATTCTCACAGCTTGAACACTGATTTTTTTGTATGGTCTGACATGGCATCTTGTCCTTAATCCACTTGTGCTTCCTGTCTGTGGAATTGGTAAGGTGATGTAAGCCAAAACGTGCACCTACACAGCCACCATAAGAGACCGATGTTAGCTGACAACTGTAGGTGATCATGGGACAACCTGTATTTAATTAGGGTGTATTTGTGTATTCAATTACGTTCAGAATTTTTTGTGAGATCAAGGCTTAGTATTGTACCCATGGCCTTTATATTCACTGCATGGGTAGTGACAAGAAGACAATACTCTTTGTCGAAGTTGCAAGGTTTCTGCCAATATTTGTCATCTGGGATACATTCTTTATCTTTCCCCTCGCCTTTCTGTCTGATGTAGCATCATCTGAACAGTGAGACACGTTGCAGTCACACATGCTTAGTGTTTGTTACTTGGCTTTTATTCAGACTCCATGGAGAAACACTCATAAAAATTGTCCTGATCAAAGGACCATAGCAACAAAACTTTGCAGATGAGTTAACACGATGTCTGGGGCTGGACCAACAGCTAAAGTGATGTCGTTTGAAGGCAGAGTCTTTAATGGATCCATTCTGTGTGGATGCTGGCTGGGATGAATCTGTTTCCAACAATACCACTTTAAAAGTTCATATGATTAATTTTCTCCTCGTGAAGCACTGTGGGATTATGTCTACGTAGTTGTGTCAAACCTCATAAGAGAGTTTCTTAGGTTGAAGGTCTCTCCTTGGCATCGTTAACTGCTCTGCAGTTCCTGACAATGCTCCTAGAGCTTCATGGAGACCAGGAATTTACTGTAAGACAGTCTGAAAACTATATTGATCTTCTTAGATGTCAACATCTATATCTCTGTAAAAATCAGATTGATTTCTTCCTTTCTACCTATCTAATGAGGTCCTTTCTCTTTCAGAAGAAGAACAGGTACAAAGAGAACACACGTGACAGCCCGTTGCTGTTTCTAGCACGGAGGATGCATTGCCATCCCCTGTGGGGATGCAAAGAGAAACACCAGGGACATGGTCAAGAAGAATCAGGCTCTCCTGGTCCAGGACATCAGCATTACAGGTGCTACTTAAAGTCTGCATTGAACCCTTAGCAGTGAAAAGAATCAGTGTGGTTTGGAGCCAATCTGTGCTGTAGAGAAGTTTCCCATAGCAAATCACAACTGGAGTAATATTAAAGTTGAATTATAAGAATTAATTCTAATAACACTGAAACACCTCATTCCAACTGCAGTTGTTTTGAATTTTATAGCACAGTTACCTCAAAATTATTTTAGGCAAATATTAGGTTGAAAAAAAAGGAAAAGATCTATTTTTTTTAAAAGACCTCATCAGACACCTTTATCTTTTGGGTTCCTCCCTGTCAAATGAAATTCTGTGGAAGCTGACAGCTCCTTCTGGTTCATGCATGTACTGTTTCCAACAACACAAAGGAGTACCTTTAAAACCTTTCACCCAGGGATATGAAGTGTCCAACCAGGTAGCTGCATGGCCCATAGGGAAGCAGCATTGCCCACTGGAGTGCTCTGGTTTAACACAGTTGTTAACAGCTGGAAAACAGTCTTAATGAGAGAGACAGATAAATACCATAGAATCACAGAATCACAGAATGGTTTGGGTTGGAAAGGACCTAAGATCATCCAGTTCCAACCCTCCTGCCATGGGCAGGGACCATGTCTATCCTCTAATCCTTCTTACATTTCTATGTTAAAGACTCCTCTCCAGATTCCAAGTCCTCCCTGACTACTGCTTCTGCATCCTACAATTATAAATCAAATGGAAACCACTATGAACCCCTTGAAAGGTTCATTGCTTGAATTTGGGTGTTGTTTTGGGAGGTATAGAGGTTGAGTGTGGAAAGGGCTGATCCCTATGCAGTCACTATTATTTCTACCTTTTATATGGGCAGAAGAGAAGGTAGAAAATAACACCTCCAGTCGCCAGACCCCACTCGTGCCACGTACACTGCATCTTCTCAGAAGCCATCTCATGGCAGCTGATGGTCTTCTTGCTGGCCTCAGGCAGCATTTCAGGAGCGATTCAAATGCTTTGAGATCTGTCTGGGGGAGAAGATATTCCTCTGGCCTCTATTTAAATGAAGCCACTATTCATTCACTAACGTTTCTAATTACAAGCACTATAATTGAAATACTGGAGTAATCTGTCTGAGGAAGGGAAGCAGAGGGCAGAGTGATATTAAAACATGGGTTGCAAGCTTGGTGCCAATGTCAGCTGAGCAAATGTAATTCAGCTAGGAGGGATGCAGGCAGAGATGAAGAGGAGACAAAGGAATGGTGCAGGAATAGCATGGGGTGGATGGAGATTTGACATAGTGCTCTTTATTCCCCAGCAGACACTTTGGCCATTTGCAGACATTTGGTGATCTTAGCCCATGAAGACTCAATGATGCTGGTTTCTCCACAGGGGTGTATGTAACCCAGTTGGGCTTGGTGCAAGATGTTATTTCATAAGAATGAGAGAGAAGAGAGGAGGCTTTGAATGCTATCAGGTATCATGATCCTGTTGGCACTGAGGTTTTACAAGCAATGGATAAAGGGAAGCCCCTTATTTTCTCTCTTTCCTATTCTATTCTCCAGCTCCTGGATGATATGATGTCTCTAGGACCTATAACTAGTACATAAGGGTCTTCTCATGAGAGAAAAGGCAGCACAGGCCACGTTGGAGGTTTGTATGTACTCCCTTTATCACCCTCCCAGGTTTAGGCTCCTCACACTCTCCATAGTCTTCTTCCCTGTCCCTGCTCATTCCAAGGTCCAGAGATCTTCCCACACAAACACATGGATGTGCAGCTCTGCAGAGGGCTGGGGAGCAGGATGAAGCTGCTGGTGGGGTGTTGGGAATGAAAGAACACCTTGTTTCTGGCCCTGCAGATAACATCACCCCTGAGCTGGAGAGGCACAGAACAGAGTCAAGGAGGTGTTGTGGGCCCTGGAGCAGGCAGCAGCCATGACAGCTGCATTGCTGTCACGCTGTTCTGTGACTCCTCTGGGAATTGAGATTCCCCATGGCAGACGCTGGCCCTTGTTACTGCAGAGATCTTGTCTGGGTTATGTGAATGTCCTCCCACAGCAATAGCCATCAAGGATCTACTACAAAATGTAGAATGAGGTTGAGCTCACAGATTCAAACATCAAACTTGAGAGGACATCATTGGTAAATGACAGCCTGCAGTGATTCTGGATGCTGGATTTATTGAATAACCAACAAGATCAGAGCTTTTACCCTACCTCATGATCTCAAACACCCACTCGTTCAATCTCACCAGCACAACCTTCACAAGATCTTGACTCCCTTTCCAACAGGGAAGTCACTGTTGGTCCAGGCAAAAAGTCATGTCAGTTCCCATGTGTTTCCATTAACTGGAGGATTCAGGACATGTCACTTCATGAACAAGGTACACAGCATTGCAAATGATATCAAGCATATCTGTATGGGCAACTTGAAACTTTACTGTCAGGATCAGAGCCTAAATGTATCTCATTTTTCACATACACTCTGCACCTCTTACCTGGGTCTGAGCCTTGAGAGAAGTTGAGTCATCTCTATTCATTGAGGCTGAAACATGTGGCTGGAAAGATTTAGTTCTGAGAAAGACTTTGGGTGAGTGTTGTTATGCTGATCACAGTATGTGTTGTTAAAACAGACTGACATATGCTTTCTCAAAAAGCTTAAATGGAAACATAGCAGGACAAGGGGCTACAGGCAGAGAAAAGAATGCTGTGGATGACAGACCTATTGAAAATGTCTTACAGGAATGCATTGTGACAGCTGATCCTGCTCATCCTTCCCATGAGATGTGTCAGGTTGGTTCAATGAGAGGTTCTCAGGTGCATAGTACATGTGGCATGGGTGAGACAGGAGTCACTTCACAGCAGCATGCCCTGAGGCCATGTCCTGCCTGTGCACACTGACAGGTTCTTCTCTAAACAGCCAGAAACATTTTCCACATCATCAATGATACCTAAATAACTGTGTCCAGGTCCTAACCTTGACAACAGTCAACATGTCTGTGTGTCCATCCTCACAGTCTACCTCCAGGCCTGAATATGATCAAACTCATACTTGTGTCCAGTTCTAGAGCTTAATATGGCCATGAAAATAGCCAGGCCCCTCCTTTAGATAAGAACCAGCTGTGAAGACTGGATGTTGCTCCAGATTTCCCTGTAGTTTGGGGCTGTGCCAAACTGGGTATGTGCTGTGAGCTAATCACTCACAGAAATGAGGCTGCTCTGAAACGCAAGTGGTTGTTGTGCTGAATGTACAATATTAAGATCTTATCTTGATTTACAAGCAGACTAAATCCAGAATGAATCAATTATAGGATTAGAATTAATCCAATAATCCTCTGTTCTTCTGTGCCTGGAATCAGATGGTGCATCTGTGAAGTTAGCGTTAGTTACGGCAAATGAGATCACCGTTTGTCCCATCTTATTAAAAACCTTTCCCAAGTGTTAACAGCTTGGGTGAGAGGTTGAAATGAAATTAAATTGAAATCTCTTCTCTCTGACTGATTGCCATTGTGCACACAGTGTTGGCCTCAGCTGCCCAGAGGGGACAGCCAACATAGGAAAGATGTAGATGCCCCTGTAGCAATGTGGTGTGGAGAAGTTCTGCTGAGGGATTTTCACCTCTGGATGTGGCACAGAGGAAATCAGAAAGCATTACTGGCCTCCTTAAATTCCTTCTGCAAACTCCTTTTCCAATGCTGCAGCTTGGGCTGAGGGCAGAGTCGAAATGTGCCTCCCTGCCCACCAGCTGTGCCTCTCACCAACCAGGTCTTGCAGTACTTGTCCTCCATCACCTTTTGTACCTGCTTTTTATGGTCCCATTTGTCCTGGCCTAAATCTGAATAGTTGTTCTTTTGCGTATGAGATGAATTTTGTCACTTGCCTGGTTTTACTCTTTAACATTTGTGCCTCAAACACGGTGCTTCAAAAGCAAACTTTAACTAACCATTCCTTACACTTCTCTACCCCTTTCCTTAATGACAAGGAAAATCTAACAAAACCCAAGCTACGTGCAGCTATAACCACTACTTATTTGGGCCATCAGAGCTTGAAACTGAGATTTTTAGTGCTCATATAACTCTGCCACCAGGTCCAAGACATGGGAACAGTTGAGCAGCACTCTTACCTCTGTGCACACTCTCAAGGGATGTGCACAGATGCTGATCACCTCAGAGCTCTTTGGGAAGCTCAGCTATGCCACAGAGCTGAAGAAAGGTGGGAATCAGACATCCAGAGGTGGTCTTGGCTGTGGAGAAGGAACAGGACCTAACGACTAGGGCAGGAAGCTGAGCAGGTTACTGGATGTCAACAGAAACCAAAGATCAGATTTCCAACTAATGTGCATTTTAAGCTGTACCCTTGCTCTAAAGCCCTTCTCTAACACAATGGCTGGAAAACCAAATCACAGTCCCTCACAGCAAGGTATAAGCAACAGCCCCATGAATATGTAAAGACCTTTCAGCTGGTATTTTAAAACAGCGTTCAGTAACCATTATGCCACAGTTAACTGACTCCACCAGGCTTGAAAACAGGAGTCTTTAATTACAGTTGTTTATATTTCCAAAGATAGACTATAACATATTTATAAACAATCTGTGCACTTGGTGAGTAAATGACACACGGCATGAATCATTAGCTAACAGTTCTTATATAATATTCAAAGTGGGCATGAATGTTTCATGAAGGCGCTTCCACTGCTGAACTTGGTAGGGAGCCGAGCCCTGTTCCTTTCCCATACACACTTTCCAGGCATCCCCTTCCATCCATTTTTCTTCTGTGAAAGCTCTGAAAGACTCAGAATTCCTGGCAGGAAGAAACACTGTTGGATTTGCCAGGTTATGTGCAGTGTGGGACCAATGCAACTAAGCACCTGTGGTAGGAGTGCAGAGAGACATCCATGGTCCAAGGAATCACCTCTGAAATAGAAAACCTCTCGCATCTCATGGATGTGGCACCAGTCCCTTGCATGCCACAAAGAGATAATGCCTTACACATCTGAAATGTTCAACATGGCATCTCAGAGATGAGAAAGGCAAAGGATAGGAGGTTGGGTTTGAAGCCACTTAAAGGGTTGAAAGGTTTGTCCTGGCCAGGGAAGCACTGAGGTCACGTCCTTGGTGCAAAATCACTGAGATTTAGCAGTCCCTTCAGAGGTGAGAAAGGACTGAACATTGGTCCATCAGTTCTAGACATGGACAAGCCTCTATGCAAATCCTAGCTCAGTGCTAATCATGGAGCTCTATGGTCATGAGGGCTGGTTGGCCAAGGGCATGGTGGTAGCCTAAGACCTGAGTTCATCTGAATGAAAATGGAGGTGTTCACACACAAGCAGAAACCCTTGGTCTTATGTCAGGTGTTATCATCCTTCTCTATATAAATCCTGGCCCAGGTGACCGTGTGGGCTTCGAGAGGTTTCCTGAAGTTAGCCCCAGGCTCTGCTCTGGCATATGGTGCAGCCCTGTGCACATCTGGGCACCTCTTTGTCTGTCCTTCTCTTAGACCATGTGTTGTGTTTGGTTAAAGATGTTTGCACCTTAAGTCCCACGAGGAGCAGCTGAGGGAACTGGGGTTGTTTCGCCTCAAGAAAAGGAGGCTGAGGGGAAATCTTACTGCTCTCTACAACTACTTGACAGGAGGATGGAGCCAGGAGGTGGGGATTGGTCTCTTCTCCCAAGGAACAAGAGATAGGACAAGGAGAAACAGCCTCAAACTGCACCAGGGGATGTTTAGATTGGAGATTAGGAACAATTTCTTTACCAAAAGGTTTGTCAAGCACTGGAACAGGCTGCCCAGGGCAGTGGTGGTGTCACCACTCCAGGAGGTATTTTAAAAGACATGTAGATGTGGTGCTTACAAGCATGATAGAATAGTTAGGGTTGGAAAGGTGGTAGACTTGGCAGTGTTAGGTTAAAGGTTGGACACGATCTTAAAGGTGTTTCCCAACGCAAATGATTCTATTATTCTATAAGTAATCATAAAAACAGCTTAGATGCTTCCCTCAGCTCGAGGCATCCCTAAACTCTTTGTTGTCACAAGCTGGGTCACTATATCAGGTAAAAATAATTTTCTATGGGTATTTCCAATTGCATTTCTTGCATCTCACTGACGGGCCAGTGTCATAGCAGAGGTGAATGGCTGTATTGATCCATACAGAGATTTTCATCTTCCAGCCCATGGCCTCCTTAACCCCAAAGCAATGAGTCAACATATTATATATCAAGAGGTTTCTCCTTTTGAAGAAAGAGAAGAAAAGAGGAAGAAACCCAAGCTCGCTGCTGCCAAGTGCAAGAAGGGAGTTGGGGGATGTAAAGCTCTTGAGCTTTGGCAGGACACATTTAGGAGTCCTTGTGGTAGGGCTGGGGCTGTGTGAGTGTCTGCGTGCGTATGTGTGTGCCAGAAGGAAAAAGGGAACCCTTTTAGCCACCCCATGTGGTGGTGCTGCAGTTGTTCTGAGCAAATGCATGCTGTGATTCCAGGAGAACATCTCACCTGGGGAAGAGGCAAGCAATAAAAGGCTTTATTGTTGTTGCAACACATTGCTATCCTCACTCGGCTCTTATGAGGCTTATCCAAACCTCTGATGGGCTCAGTGGCTGTTTTGTGCATTTTATCATCCCTACCTACATTTGTGCAATTTCTATTTCCATTTGTTGGAAAGGTCTTCAGTGAAAGGATGGAGGGCAAGTTTATATTCACATGCATTGCTCAAATCCATCTCTCTTGTTAAATCAGTTATTGGCACACCTGCACAAAGCCAGTTTCTTGGCATAAGCAGGGATTTATGACCCATTTCTGAGCTTCCTTAGCTCATACAGCAGTATGTAAGGTATGCAATGCTTTCCAACCTGCATCTTGGCAATCTGCCTACAAAATTTAAGATGTTTTCTTTTGTTCTTGGTGGGTAAAATGAATTGAGTTTGATGGTTTTCAGGCAACTCTTGTCCATTTTGAGTGAAACACACAGAGGTACCTGGAGGCTCTGACTGCCCTGCACCTCTGTGATCCTCATGCCAGATTAAGACAGAAACAGGACTGGAAAATAAAAACTGAAGTAAATCTCCAAATAAGAAACCAGAAGTCCATTTCTGAGATGGTTCCTTCTTATTTCTAGCTGTTACTAGAGACTTAAGTGATTACGTTGCACATCCTTCCTCTTACTGTCTACCTAATGTTGTCAGTATCTCTCCTACAGACATTTCTGACCACATTTGATAAAGGGGTACTTAGATCCCTGCATTTAGGATTTTTTTAAATGTAAAAGTCAGCAGAGTTAAAAATAACCAAGTAAGGGTTGTAGCTGTGGACTACCACAGTGCTGATGATTTTACTTGTCTGAAATCAGCTCTCAGGAATGAGCTGTAGGGCAAAATAGCTGGGGAATAGTGGAAGCAATAGTGAAAAAGGGAGGGGTGGAGTGAAGGTGTTTTTAAGATGTAGTTTTATTTCTCATTGCCTTGCTCTGGTTTGAAAGGCGATAAAATCAATTCATTTTCCCAGGTTGAGTCTGTTTTGCCTGTGACAGTAACTGGTGACTGATCCCTCCCTGTCCTTATCTCGACCCACAAACCATTTGTTATATTTTCTTTTCCCTGTCCAGTGAGGAGCAGAGTAACAGAGAAGCTTTGGTGGGACCAGGTGTCCACCACAGGTGAAGAGGAGTGAGGACACAGGACATGGGAAAATGAGATCACGCTTTTACTGACATTCCTAGAGAAAAAGTGATGAAACACCCCGGGGAAGCATCATGGAAAAGACTCCTCCAATTTGCCAATTTTTCATGGAAAAACTAACTTCAGTTTGAAAGAAAGGGACACTTTATTTGCCATGGTGGGGGAAATAAAAAGCACCTATGCTGGCGCTGCATGGTGAGCTTCCTGGCAAGGACACAGAGCAGCAGGCTGCCCAGTGGGACTGAAGGTCCTGTGCTATACGAGCTGCATGGGTCCGTTATCTGACAGCTCAGCACCACCCAATAACTTCTGTGAAGGAGCAACAGGCAGCTGCAACAGCTTCATCATAGGTCTGAGGCAAGGACCATCATTATTCTTTCTGTACAGCAGCTAGCACATAGGGGCCCAGCTGCAATGAGGGCTTAACTTTCTTCTTTTGTGTATTAAACTTCAAATTCCTTAGATTCTGATGGATGTTCACCTCACTGAACTATCCAGGTAGGATAATGTTTCTTTGTGTGGACGGTAGTGAATATTTGTGTGAACAATCCTTTGTCGAGTGGCTTTATTGGTACATGACAGCTTGGACAGCAGGGGTTATTTGAGTCTTCCTGTTTTGCTTTTGCCACTTTAATTTACCTACAAGCCCCAAGGGCTACATGAAAACAGGAATGAATAAGTAAGAGGATGGCCCATTTGCAATATGTCTACAACTGTCTTCTTCAAAGCCTTCCCTATCTATAGTCGTGTCCCAAAATTACATGAGGCAAAACCCAGAGCCATCTATTCTTTCTTCTCTTCCATTAAAACATGCTGTTTATAGCAGCAATAAAGTGTATCGGTTTTAAATGGACCTAGATTTGTATTTTATATAGGCTGCTCGGTTGTTGTTGTTGTAATAATAAATGACATGGAGACCATTTCAGATTGTTCTGACAAAAATCAGGACTCCTAAGGGGGAGTCTGCCTCTTGCACATGAAGTTGTAGCTCTGAGCAACCAGCTAGCAAGATGCAATTAATTTCCCCCTCCTGAGTAAAGCCATTATATAAAATACCACAGTTGCCTCAAGGGCCAAATTGAAGGCGCTGAATTATGTATTATCAAAACTGACTTTACAATGATGTCTTCATGGGCACTTCTGCAGCTTGCGAATGGGAAGGGAACGGCAGTCAGCTGTAAGGTTCTTATTTGCTTCTCGCTCACTGTAAACAATACACTGCTAATGTGAAGACCTTAATGAGATGGAGTGACATTGCTCCTTCCCTTGAGGCATTGGCACAGAAAGGAGAGGAAATCCTAGGGACTCCACTTAATTATATAGTGTATATTAATAAGGCATTCCAAGTCCACTGGTCTTAGCTCAGGGCCCAGAGATCTAGAGGTTTCGCAGCCTGTTTCTCTCCTGTTTGAACATGACTCCTATAAGACCTTAAGCTGAGCTGTTACTTCCAACCTACTGGAATCACTTTCTGGATGAAGGTCTGAAGCTTCAGCATCCACTTTGGGTACCTTCTGCTCAGGGACATAAGGCACCATGGACAGAGAGCTTCCCAAGTAAAAACCGTGTGGAATTTCATGGAAGGACTAAACATCTCCTTTCCATAGCCTCTACACTGGCAAGTACTGTTGAGGTTTTCCTTGTATCCCATGGGGAAAGGGCGGGACGAACAGAGGGATTAAGATCTTATTAATTCACTTGTGAGCCAGGAAAGAGCATATCTGATGAGCCAGATAGCAGGCATAAAGTCCAGCAGGTCAAACCAGATCAAAAGGGAGTTATTAAGGAGTATTTTCAGTTGGGCATTTGCAAGATACATTTCTACATGGAAAAAATCCTTTCCATTTCACAATTTCAAGCCAGTGAACCAACACCCCATATGTGTTATTTATCCTTAGCAAGCAGACATGAGGTAAGAGAAAAAAATTCAATGCCTGGAGCAAAATTGGATGGTTGCTCAGTGATAAGGGGTAAGCGGGTTTCATATTTTATGTGTGTTTTCCCCTCTTGCTGGCTTCTGATCTCCGTCATCACACTGATGCTACGAGGCAGGTATTTACATAAAAGCAGCAACTGCTTAATTAAACTTCAGGCACTATGAACTATTCAAACACACATGAAAAAGGGGGAAAATTACATATTGCTTTTGGTAAATGATTGTCACACCCTCTCTTGTGGTCCAGGATTCGTCAGCAGTCCAGTGAGACAGGACACGTTTTGCTTATCCTATAAAGGATGAAAACTAAATCATGATTGCCTCGTTCCCTTCAGTCTCAAGCTGTGGCAAACTAAAAGCTCTGAGATGGCAGGAAAGTGAGTCAATGTCCACTCCAGGAAGGGGACCATCCCACAGGACAGACCACTTCAGTGTGAGAACTGAAGCTTTCCTGTCTGACTACGAACAACCATGAGGACTTTCCAAGCTGGAAGTTGCCCTGAGAATCTCCCTCTGGATTATCTAAACCATGTAAAACTCCCTGCTAAAAGCAGTAATTAGGAAAAATATTAAACCTTTCAGACAAATATTTTCTGACCATGGAGATGAAGGATGCTGAGGACCAATCAAAGAGTTCATGGAGGCTGGTTCCTCCCCACCCCCTCACCCCTCTTGCATATAGAGCAGTGCAAATATAGGAAAAAAATCTGAATATTCAACTTCTCCTGAGGGGTTCCCACTTTATTTTCTTATTCAGATTTCCTGGGCCATTTGCCAACTCTCTTCTGTGCTGCAAAGGCAAACCCAGAGCTTACAGGTCCTTCTTCTGATCCTAGGATGTTCCTGGAGCTGATGAAATCCCTCACAGAGAGGAGGATGAGTGATGTGGTAAGGACAGGTATGACCCAATGGGTTCCCTGATGTTGGGCACCTCCACATTGAAAGCAAGAGTGTGCCTTTCTGGGTTAGAAAGAAATGTTCCTGCTTCATTAATCAGGCTGGGAAAATATAGTTCTTTACAAAAAACTTTCGCGTTCATCGGAACATCTGCTGAGCAATGCAAAGCAATAAACACCTTAAATGGCTTTATCTAAGTCTTTTGGATAAAATGTCAGCTGGCAATTTTGATTTAGGACCAAAAGGATTTATTAGAGCCACAGAGATGTGTTGCCCTGACGGTTATTGAGCTAAAACAGATGTCACTGGTTTCCAAAACACCTTTTCTGAGCTCGGCCCTGTGCTTAGTGTCCATTGTGATCTGCTCACGCAACTGTTGGGCCACTCTTTATCCTTTGTCTACGGAAATAACGCAAATATGCTTTTACTCTTTAAATAAGAGATTTTGTTCCTAATCTTGGGCAAAGGGTAACAGCCACAGAAATGTTGGTTGGAAGGAAGCTCTGGAAGTCTGTAGTCCCATCTCCTTCCCGAAGCGGGACTATCACCCACACAAGCAGCTGATCTATGCCTTTGTCTAGCCAACAAAAAGCCCCCTGGATGGAGAGTCCACCACCTCCCTCATGTCCTGCTTGGCAGCACAGGAGCGTTTACTCACAGTTATGTTGGAATATTCAAACTTAGCAAAAACTTATGTCAAT
>NW_009926984.1:0-20733 GCF_000696875.1 Nestor notabilis | reverse complement strand
CCAGCAATGAATTCACTGAAGAATCTATTCTTTAGGATTTCTGTGTTCTTTTGTACTGAATGGGAATAACTGAAGGTTATTTTAGCAAAAAGACAGCCATTTCCTTCATTTCACTACTATCTTCCAGTTCCAAAAGGGTGAAGACCTGCCATTTACCTAAGAGCAAGTTTGCATTTTGTGCTCTTGGAACTACGGAGAGCAAAAACCCTTCCCAAAAGCAACATTACTTCATGAATTTTTCTAAAAAACACTCACTGCAATCTTTAGATGTTCCATTTAATTAAAACTCACTAGAATCTAGGGCATATAATGCATGTCAATAATATCGGGCTGTAATTAAGTCCAATGTTTTCAGCAAATACACTACTCCCATTGTTCGTGATTATATGAATGACAAAAATACTCTGAAATAATATTCCTGTTAACTGTTAATACTGTCTGTTCTAGTTATCAGACAACAATTTTCTTCATAACTATTGGCAAGTAGCATAGAATAGGCAGTACTCACTGATAAACCCAGTCTCTTAGTTATTTTAGACCTAAGTTACTGAGTTCTGAACATAGTCCACAGCTTCAGACTGAATACAAAGATTGAAAAGGCTGTGATATTATGTGACATTTTGTAACTTTTCACTGTAATAGTGAATTTTATGTGCAGGAAGCCCAGAACTTTTGGGTCCCTGAAATTGTGGGTTGACTTCCCATAGGGACTGAGATCCATCAAAGTTCTCATTTTCCACCCAAGACATAAGACAAAGTGAAAGAAATCAAGAGAGAAATCATGGCAAGGGAAATTACAACATCATGGGATTTTGAGGTTTAAGCATTATGTGTGAAACTCAAAGAATACTTTTTTTTTTGTTAAACTGCTTCAGTAGGTTTAATGTGTTCTAGGAATAATTGGGGGTAAAAAAATCTACAAACTTCCAGTTCTATTAAACGAGACACATATAGCATCAGTGAAACACTCATTAACGAAACTATCCTGTGGTTTGGACTGTGGTATTCTGCCATATAAGTGGGCACCCTACAACTTAGGCTTCAACATTAAACACCCTTCTGCTATTTGTACATGGCTCTTAAGAAAGAGATCAAGAAAGAAGATTTTTCTCTGTAATTTTGGAAGAGTATCCCCATATCCAGTCTTTTGATATATCCTCCTGGGAAGTCTTGGTTTACAGCCCTTTGAGCCAGAGGAGGTAATAGGATATAAGTCTCTCATTTCCTTGGCAACTGTGCTAACCATTAGGTTATTCTATGAAAGAAAAGCGTGAGCCTCCCTGGGTTCTCTACGGAAGAGACTGTTGGTGCTTACTTTCAAGAAAAAGCTTTCTCAGGTGCTCTGTGCTGCTTTGTAAGCTTTCAGTCTGCTAAATACATTTTACTGCAAGTGGATGAGATGATAAAATAATGGAAACCATAAAAGAAGCCACAAAACATATATTTAATGTATTTGGCCTGGTCACTAACAGAAGAGCATTTAACAGTGCTGTTAACAGCATTTAAACAAACATATTTAAACAATAACTTGGCCCATACTTTTAGCCTACATAAATGGTCAGGAAGCCAAGGGCAAATGGCACTATAACCATCTCAAACCTGCACTGCTCACTGCTGGCTCCTCGATAAATAGATATGTCTTGGATGGAGGTAATCCAACACAGAGACAGCAACTGAGCTAACATTTACGTAACATGCTCAAGATCACTCTGTGGCCCTTGTGTATTTCACCATGGATGTACAAGAACACAGGTAAGTTAGGACTTACGTTTTCTCAAAGTTTTCAAAATCTTACAAAAGCTTCAAAAAATATTTGGTTAAGAGTTAAAGTTTGAAATTTCCTAGATTTTGCTTTAATCCTTGCCTTTTTTTTTTTTAAATTTTGAAACCAGCAGTCCTACCTGAAATAAGCTTTCTGATTCATAAAAGGGCTTCACAGTCAAAGGATGACCTTGTAACTTAATAGAGTTAAACCAAAGACAGTATCAGTTCAAATGTTCCCACAATAATAAGCTAATGTACTAGAGATGTGGGTTTCAATGTTTTCTACTTTTAGAAGCTTAGCCATTTTTCAGTTTATATAGAATGATTTAAGTTCATCGAAAAATAATCATCCCGCTTTTCTGAATTACCTGGGTTTTTATTCTTTAGAGGAATTTACAGTCACCAGAAGTCAAGGTATCACAAGTTAAACCCCATTATGCTATACAAACATCTCAACATCTCATCCTGCAGTCCTTTCTCATGCACAGTTTTCACTTATCTTTCTTTTTGATTTTAATGAGAGTTCTGCTTGGTGTGGTTTTTAGGTTCAGTTGACCTCCTGTTCCCCCCTTTTTTTTTTTTCATGGAGAAGGTGCTTCTTTGCTTGGTTTCCAGATGGTGGCTGAATTTGTCTCTTCTTTCCAAATACTTTCCTAAAGTCTGTAACAGGAAAGCCAACTAACAGATGTGTGTAATATAAAAGCATTATTCTCTCATAAACACAGCAAATCAAAATTATACAGGAACCTATATTCACCTACTTTCACTCCACCTTTAAAATATTCTACTTTGCATTTGATTTCCTCTCAAGGTAACATAAAATGACAATTACATTTATTCTGAAAAGCAACTGAATAATGAGCCAATGTGAACTACACTGAACTACCACATAACATTTCTTCAATCATTTTCACCAATTTTAAATGTAATACAGTCTTCAGCATAACAATCTCTTCCCAGTCTTTTTATAGGAGCAGAAGGTGAGATTTTTCTATGGCTGAGGGATGTCATTTTCACGGGAAAAAAATGTAATAGGCACAACAGAACATGAAATCTACCTGAGAGTTCTTTCAGAGAACAAAGCTGTAGAGAAATTTTAAAAATATGACCTGTTCTTCAAAAAATCCCCAAAGTGACAGTGGTTACTTAATTGTCTTGCTGGAAGGTATTACCAGGGAATCCAGTCATGAGGAAGATATGCTCAGCAGCAGTGAATGAATCCCAAAGGGAAACAGGAAAGGGATGCACTCCAAAGAACCCACCACTCTGAGAAACCTGTCCTAAATTAGTTTATCTCTCAAAGAACATGGGAAACTTTTCTAAAGAGTTCTCCTTGGCCTGTACATGTAGGACATACTTACTGTCCTTTTTGATTAAAAAAAAATAAATTTCAGGTTTATTGCAAAGTATTGACTTGTAAAAAAGTCCTTGAAAAGTTATTTATTTCTGGAGTTTAGACCAAATCAGAAGTATAGGGTGAACATTTAACTCCTCACTACAGAAAGAAGAGCCACCTACCAGGCTTCAACCCATAATCTACACATATCCTTTAAATTAAATATCCAAGTTTAGGATCAGCTTCTGAACAGAGCTGAGGACAAGCTAGAACCCTAGAACAACAAAGACTGGACACGAAAGGTGCTGGCTTTCACAGACATTGACCTCAACCAGTCTGCTATTTCCTATTTATATTCTTAGGAAGAAATAGCTATTTGCTCCCAGCTCGCTTCCAGCTATCTGGTGTTAATTCTGCCTTCTAAGTGGGCCACACAGAAAAAGTGCATTGCACAACAGAAGTTTTGGTGGTTTCTTATGCTCTTAATGTTACATGCCTAGCCCAAACTGTTCCTAGCCCTCATGTCTGAAATGCTGACATAGTCTGACAGCTGTCTGCAATTGTATGCCCAACACTTGGTATGCTTTCAGTAGCAGCCTTAATACCACCTATTAATCTGGTCATTAACATTCTAACTGCATTTGGCCATTTTAGGAAAGGTAGAGGTTATTTTGGGTGAGAGTTTACATCTTTTCCAGTAAAAAATATTTTACCAATCTTGTTCCCACTTAATGGCTAAACACTCCTTCAGCAAATATTCTCCTATGGGAACAGCCTCTGACTCACAAATAAATCAGGTGCCCTTCTCCATTAACCTCCTGGGATAACACGCTCCCTATCTCTGAAGCGACTGTCTGTAAGACAAACTCATTTGGAAAGCTATATCCAGCTGTAGACAGAACAGCATTTCAGAGGTTTCTAAGGCTTTGTTGCAGACTTTCCTCTAGATTACTTTCCTGAAACCATCAGGGTCAGTCAAAGAAGCAATAGTGATGTAAGTACAATAATTTATTTTATTAAAGATTAGTTATGTACTTTTCAAGCCCTTAAGTGGCATGTCCCTTAAGATATGGGTAGAATTAAAAAGTCCAGGGGGATTGTTTGAACTTTACCCCTGAGCCGAGCTCCATGGTATTTGTCTGGAGTAGAGAGCAATGCAGATGACTGCCAATCCAGGAACAGTTGCAAGATGCATGACTTGCCACGGAGCGTCTTGACTCAGCAAAGTAGACATGGGACATGCACCCACATGACCAAACTCAACCTGAGGTTTTGTGGGGATCTGGAGTGAGAAGTCAGTGGTTCCCTTTCTTCTTTGCATTCCTGGACAACCGTTGCACAATTTGAGCTATGGTGAAATTATCAGATGGACCTTTCCAGTCTGCTAAATGGAATGAAGGTCTTGAGCAAACTGCTTTCAGGCTACTAAATCCCATCACTAGTTTCAGACAACCCCAGGCAGAGTCTCAGAAACTCTGTGTTAAACTTGCATGGGACTAGACAAAGGGATTCCCCATGAAGGACTGTCATGAGGTCATTAGTATCCAAATAGCCTAACCCTCCAGTTTTTAACTGACCAAAATCCATTAAAGCAGTCTGCTCTGGGACTGCATAAGTGACTTCTATTTTTCTTTTAACTATGGAATAACCTGCACAGTATACAGGTTCATAGATCCAGTTACATTATTAAGGCCTCTTACCTTACAGTTTACTATCATCTTTAGGATGACAAATGCAGGGAGAATCACCTGAAGCCTTGTTATCCCAGTGCCAGCCATTCAGCCAGACAAAAAATAGTGCTGGAGAGAATCTGGTCTTTACACCTCTATATGGGACTACAGAGTCCAAATCACAGGACTCTTCAGTGATGTAGCTGAATGCAGTTTATATAAGTTGTGAGCAACTGTATCCAGTTACAACAAATATTGTGTGTTTCAGCAAGATTTCCCATGTGTATAACATGTTTTAGAAAACATTCATCATGCAGATTTCCTCATCAACACAAACTCTGATTGGAAAGACAGGAAGAAGCCTTCTTTCACGGGAAATACTCCAGCAAGACAATTCTTGTTGTAATACTAATTGAAAGGCCTGTCCTATCAGACTAAGATTTTATCTTTCTACTGTAGAAATCTGAGAAACATTATCATACTTTTAAAAGATTTTGTAGTCTGAATGGCACCAGAAAAAGTCTGTGGATTTACCCTATCTAGTACCAGAACTGTAATTTAGGTCGTCATAGCCTCTACTTAAAGAAACGGGAGAAGAGACATACATGCCCTCATGTACTCTCATAGCATGTCCAGATGGCAAATTAGCCCACCTGTCATCTGAGTTGCACACTGACCGTTAAGTCTCAAAGGCAGTTACATTCTTGATATTGGAAATTTGGTTATTTGCCTAAAATTAGTTCGGAAAAATCTGGACTCTGAAATGTTATAACATGCTGGCTGGTTAAACTACTGTTCACCCTTACAGAATGAACTGCCATCTGTAGAGCAGAAAGGAGAGTTAGACCAAATAGTCAGATGAAGCAATGAAGCACTGTTTCAAGTTAAGCAGTCCTTAAGGAGTTTTCCATTCTAGCCATCACCATCAATCTTAAAAGGAGTACCTTACTTAGGGTAAAATTTTTTTTTTTAACAAAATTGCTGTAGGTTTTGCCCAAAGCAGTTGAGCTAATCTAGTTTGCAGCTATATTTCTTTGGCTAATTTTATCAGATTGACTGGCAGATCTCATTTCAATTTGCTAATGTTTTTAACATTTTACTAACCTGTTTCTCTGTGTGTTCTTTAATCCTTGTTTCTTGTTGAGGGTCCTTGGTTTTTATTATCTCCTGATAAATTATATTGCAAGGCATATTTTCATGGTTTCTAAAAAATTTCTGCATGTCAGTTGTGAGCACTAGCTGTATGGTTGGTACATAATTAAGTCACTTCCTGTTCACTACACTTTCATAAACAAACAAGAGGAGGAAATAGAGGGTGGTGAAGACTTGCTCTCCATCTGACATGAAGCTGCAATGCAGCTGGACCCAGATGTTGGGATATGCCCACACATTCCACAGTTTAGATTGACTTATGTGCTGTCAGTATATCAGAAAGGAAGTAAAATAAGAAAATAAAGAGTGTGTATATATATATATTTTTTTTTTTTATGAGGCTTCCTGTGACCTCAAGCTGCACCAGAGGAGGTTTAGATTGGATATTAGGAAAAAATTCTTCACTAAAAGGGTGATCAGGGATTGGAACAGGCTGCCAGGGAAGCGGTGGAATCGCTGTCCCTGATAGCGGTCAAAAAATGTGTAGATGAAGCCCTTAGTGACATGGCTTAGTGGTGGTCTGGGCAGTCCTGGGGTAATGGTTGGACTTGATGATATTGAAGGTCTTTTGCAACCTAGTTGATTCTATGATTCTATGCCCTACCTTTCCAAAGTGTAGTAATGGCTGATCCATCCCTTTACAGAGCCAATGTTTAAAGCTGTAAAAGTTTGACTGACAGTTCAAATTTTGACTAGGTAGGACTCGGTCAACCCTTGTTTCTTTTGCTGCATTCATCCTGGACTAGTCACTTTAGGATTATTAAAGGAAGTTATAGGTTTAATATAGTAGAAATCAAGAAGCAAGTTTAAAGTTATTTAATTAGTAGAATCAAAGCTCCAGCCTGATTGCTGGTTTACCTCTAAAATAATCTGGTAGAAAGTATAGCTTCATGTTAATAAAAAAATTATGGGGAAACATATTTCTTCAAAGAAATGTGTTTCTTTTCTCTTTATACCTTTCAGACTTTCTAAACTACCCAACATATTAATTTCCAAGGCATTTCTAAAACATTAGATTATTTACTAATAGCTACACTCATTTAAACTGAATTTATATTAGCTTCTATTACCAAATCACCATGCTAAGTTACTAACATAACTTAACTTTGAACTTGGGTGCTTTCAAAAACAAATTACTAAGCATCCAAGACATCCCAGCTTCATAAAGATATAGCTTTGCTTTCCTTACTAGACATCAGTAAGATTTTTAAATGGTAATTAAAGTCTTTCAGCCAGTAAACATGTTTATTATCTTGCCTATAATTCAGTTCATTTCATCCAAATAAAGCAAACTTCTTAAACCTGTGTTTTCCCTCGCTGCATTTCTGCAAAGCCAAATAGCCCTAGTAGCTTCATCATAACTTTTATAGAGTTGTGCTAAGTAAATAACTAAATAAATAAATCAGAAGGTCTTGAATTTTTAAGAGCTGTTCCTGGTCTGTTCTTTAATATTAGGGAAGATTAATTTTATTGCACAAGAGGGACCACCTTAACTTCACATATATCTAAAAATTGCATAGGGCTATACAGCTGACAGCCTTAGCATAAACTTGTTAATTGAGGTTCAGACATGAACAAATTAAGTCCTGGCTTTCTATTTTTCACAGATCATAGTAGAAGTAAAATTCTGGAAATTCATGAAGTAAAAAAGATCTAGCAAAACCAATATTATAAATTTTAGAAGCAAAGGAAGCTTTCTGCAGAACTTCCTAAAACCAGGACAAGTTAAGGGATCAGCTGACCAAGCAATGAAAAGTAGCAGTGAAAAGCAGTTCCCATATATAATAAATAAATAAATAAACCCAAACAACCAAAAAAACAACAACCAAACAAACAAAACCCCAACAACAACAAAAATGGTTTAAGTGCAATGGAAAATTAATAAGATGAGCTGCAGCTAGGAGTGCTCTAATAATTAAGGTCTGAGGACTCCACTGGGATATAGCTTCAACTAAATATGAACTGCTGTGGAAAATAAAATAACAGTAGCTGATCAGCAAGATTCTTGAACTTTGGAATACAACTTTTGCTATTGTAGAGGTCATGGAATGAGGTTGGTAGGGCTTGCTGGAAGACCTTCAGTGAAAATGACTAAGTAAGAGTTTAATGGCTAAAGAGAATGAATATATTTTCATTTTACTTGCTCTTACAAAGAGAACAGAGCCATAGCCAAAGGTAAATTACATTCAGTGCTCACCTATAATCAAAGTAAATGGCCTCCTAACCGCAGAAATCAAAAGCATGGCTCCATCACCCGATTCTAGAAAGACTTGCACTGTAAACCATATCTGCTTTCATATTTTGCTGCTTTGCATTGCATCAAGATGAATAAAGAAACTGGAAAAGCATCCTAACTGCCTGATTAAAAGATGTCTAAAGCTTTTATGTACTTTTTATCTCTATAAGCTCTAACTAAAATATGGTAGGCACCTGTAGGGGGCAATTTATTCCACCATAAAAACAGATGCCTAAGACAGTGGGATGAATTGGTCTTTGGAGATACTTGCCTCTTCTCTTTCACTATGAAAAGAACTTGTCTAGAGTAGGCAACACAGCTAATACATACATAGGTGAGTAAAATGAGTGAATCCTGCTTGGAGGATATTGATTATTAGCTGGTAGTGATAGACTGAGATACGTTATGCACTTACTTAAATTTTGAGCCAGATTACTCTGAGATTCCTAACCTTTAGATGACTAAATTTAGATTAAAAAAGCCTATTTAATGACAAGAACAACTACCCTAGAAAAGACATTTTAAGTCATCTTCTAGCTTATTCCAAGTGTGAATGTTGTGAGCAGGAAATACTTTAAAAATTCATCAAAATGGAGCTAACTGAATTTATATTATACTTCATGGCTTTAAATTTTTTTTTTTCCTATAACAGTTTTGAATGGAGGGAGATGTTAATAGACTTGTCAAGTTATCCTAAATTCAACAGTTACACGTAGTGCTTCAAGATTATTTTGAGCACTGTGTTATGAACAGTCCTAGCCTCAAATCACCTGTAAGCGGCTCTGGAAGAAAGCAGTGGAGATAGTGCATCTGTATATGACTACTTCTTTTGTATGTTGCCCCAAATACCTGTATGGCTTTATACAAACATAAGGATATAGCATTCACAAAGCTGATGATTCATTTCTTGGTAAAACTTCACTGAACATCATTCTTGTATTTCTGGTTTTGTCTTGGTTTGGTTTTAGTTAGTAAATGTGGCTACACCAGTTTTTAAAAAAACAAGAGTATTCAAAACTAAAAATTATACTAATTGGCTAATAATTCACCTGCTCTATAGTAGTCAATCAATCATAATTAAGAAGCTTTTTTAAAAAATATAGAAGATGAATATAGCAATATTAAACTTCATAACATATAAATTCATTCTATTTTTTGCTCTGTAGGCTATAAAAATATAGGGCATGTAAACAGATATGGATGTAACCCAAATGATAAGTTTCTACTTAAAAAGTTCCATGGCTGCTCCTTCACCTGATGTCTAATGATTTCTACAACACAAAATATTAGCCTGGCATTAAATTTATATAACAACAATGTGCTTTAGTGAACACTTTTTTTCACAGAATATTTGAGAAGTCATCATATTTGATTCCTAATTACATTAACGCCACAAACATTATACTGTAGTTTCCAGTTTTGGCTTTAAAAGTTGATATTTTTAAAACCTTAGATTTTGGGACCAGAGCTTATAGTTGCCCATATTGGTGCTTGCTGAGGAATCATTTGTTTCTAAATACTTCTTTAATAGAAGTCTTCTATTCTTCTATGAATGTCTTCTATTCTTCTATGAATGTCTTCATAGAAACATATAAAATATATGCATGAATAGTGGTTTTGATATTCCAACAAATACACAGTATTATAAGATCCTGCATGTCTTCACTGGCTGTTAGGGCATGGAAAACAGACAGCATTAGGTTTACTACTTGTTCCAGCTAAGCACCTTTGAATTCCAATCTGAAGGATGTTTTTATCTTGCTAGCAGGTATCCAAGCTTTTTTATGGCAATCTAAACTCAGTAAGGAATACTTCTACTAAGTTCAATGGCAGGAGGAGTAGGTGTAATTCAATCACATGATATATAAAGATAGAATAACTTTTCCTTCTCGTAACTTCTCCAGTCTGTAATCAAGGAGTACATTAAGTCCTTTTTAATACAATACTATGCTTAGATGTTATGGTAGCAGAGTATGGATTCTTTAAGGACTTACTTAGGAAAATAGCCTGCCTCAGTTCATGGGAAAAAACTACACAGCTGTGAATCAGCTAAGGTATATGATTCCCAGCTGATAACCTTAAAGATAAAGGTGAAAAGCAGGTAAGAGTTGTTGTGTGAACTGAAGGTTAGAAGTAGTTTTTTATTTCTTGATGAACTGAATAACTCTTTTTTTATTTGTAAAATAAAGCCTCTCTGTTTAATTATTTTTAATATTGGTATTAAAAAGCCTTTTAAGGCTTCTTTTGAGGGGAAAGAACCTACTAAGTAAAAAATGAAAAAAAGATATAGCTCCGTGGAGGTTTTGGGTTTTTTTTTTTTGTTTTGTTTGGTTTTTTTGGGGAGGGGAGGGGGTTCTGGGTTTTGGTATTTTTCTCTTTTTTTTTTGTACAGTATTGATTTTTTAGTTACTGTGGTTACTGTGTAGTATAAGAGTGGACAATGGTACAAGCATTCTTTGTTGTAGAAGTGACTTCTATTACAGGACAAACCACATAAACTGATACATCTTAAGAAGTACTTGTTAATCAGCTAGTTAATACTTTATGTTACAGTCCATACGGTGTTAATGTCTGAGTTGGAATATTGTGTAGTAATCTGGAAGCCCATACCTTTAGTTCTGCCAAAGAGAGAAGATTTAGTTAATGAGACCTAGTTTTATACAAAAGTATAACTAATGCCATTTCATCTTTGGTTGTCGAGCACCACAGTCCTTTCTGTTACCTGAAGAGTGACGTTAAATTAGAGAGCAATTATTCTTGTCATTCTGTTTATACTTCTGATACTAGCACAAATTTAGTGTTCTAGTTCTCTCCTTTTAAAAGCTTTTTAAGAGCCAGAACAGTTCTACTGGGGGAGAAATAAAAATTTTTGAATCTTCAGCCAGGGCTTTTAGAGGTCTTCTTGTGGTTTGTCTCTATGACCAGTTAGTTTTAAAAAGCTTAGTCCTGTAGATCTTCCTAATATCTGTCTTAAGTGACAATGGAATGAAAAGTGCCTGGCTGCTTCACAGTAATGTACGTACTCCAAGAAAATAACTTTACATAGGTGGGTCAGTGGCATTTTTAGATTGAATATAAGGAAAAATTTCTTCACAGAGAGAGTAATCAGGCATTGGAACAGGCTGCCCAGAGAAGTGGTGGAATCACTATACCTGGAAGTGTCCAAAAACTCTGCAGATGAGGCCCTCAGTGACATGGTTTAGTAGCGGACTTGGCAGCCCTGGGATAACATTTGGATTTGGTGATCTTAAAGGTCTTTTCCAACATAGTTGATTCTATGATTTGAGTCAGAAGTAACTGCTGATATGGATGAATGCAGACATCTATTTGAGTGTATGTATATATATACCATCGTGCTCTGGTGTGACCTTACTTCTTGTTTGCCATTGCTCTGTTTATTGCACTATCATTTATACCTTGTGATTTTTATCCATTTGCAGGAATTTGAGATTTCCTTTCCTGTTCCATCCCTCTCTAGGTAGGTTTCTTTTTTTTTTTTTTTTTTATTTTTTTTATTTTTTTATTTTCAAGTGTTCCTTCCTCTAAACCAGAAGTTATTTTAAAAGAGATGATAGCAAAATCAAGGACTGTTTAGTAGGTTAGGGCACTTTTTCAAGAAGCTGTATTTAGTTATCGGGCATTCATATTGGGATGAATATTTCCAAATATTGATCATGTTACTTCTCTGCTTTCATAATTATTCTTTGTCTTAAAACTCTTAAGGACATTTGAAATACACATTAAAATGCCCATTAGAATCAAGTATATATTCCATTCGTATTTAAAGTAGCATTTCAGACACTGGTTATAGCTGTTTCTTGAAAAAGCCACTCTTTGCTACAGCTACAACCCTGGTCCAAAGAAGATTTTAATATGTTCTCAGATACATGGTTTGTTTAGGGCATTGTCTAAATTTCTTAAGTGTGTTTTTTGGTTCTCCCAAATACAGAAGCTCTCTTTAAATGCAGAATGATTCTTAGGTCTGCTTTTCACACTATATGCTCTACCTCACGCAAGGGTTTGCTTTTTGGTTTTTTTTTTTTACTCTTTTTTCACTCTTGGTGTGTGATGATCACGGGTCTGCAGCATCTCTCTTGTGAAAAGAGACTGTGGGAGCTGGGCCTGCTTAATCTAGAGAAGAGAAGACTGAGAGGGGATCTCATTAATGAGTATAAATATCTCAAAAGCGGGTGCCAGAAGGATGGTGCCAGATTCAGTGGCACCCAGAACAGGACAAGGAGCAATGGCCATCAACTAAAACACAAGTTTTGCCTCAACATGAGGAAGAACTTCCTTATGTTGAGGTTGGCAGAGCACTGGAACAGGCTGCCCAGGGCAGTTGTGGAGTTTCCCTCTCTGGAGACATTCAAAACTGCCTGGAAATGTTCCTGTGTAACCTGCTCCAGGTGGCCCTGCCTTGGCAGGGCACTTGGACTAGATGATCTTCAGACATCCCTTCCAATCCTAATGATTCTGTGATTCTCACTTAATCCCCCAATTGTCTTTATTTTGCTGCTCAGTCTTCTGTGATACCATTTCATTTTCTTGTTCAATCTTATAATCTAAGATATAGATGTGCTTGGGTAACTCAAGTTCACATTTCCCCTAAGTCTGATGGAGAACCCTGACAGTTTTCCTCTCTGTTGGTTTCTGATTGATATTACAATCTGGTCCCAAATTAGAGTTTTTGTGGTACTCCAAAAGCATCTCTCTGACAGAACTCTTATTTCTTTCATAAATACCTTGAAAAACCCCAGGAAGAACTTTTTATATGAATCCAGTAACTTTCAAATGCAGCTTTCCTTAAAACATGATACTCTTGAAATTGTACTTCTTCCTCATGAGAAAATGAAGTTGGATGCCTCTGATTGTACAATTTTACATAAAAAACAAACAAACAAACAAACAAATAAAAAAAACCACAAATAAATAATCCAAGTATTCCTTTGATCCTTGGACTTCGGGGGATTTTGTTTTTGTTTGTTTGGGTGGGGTGTTTTTAATGGTTTTTTTTTTTTCTTATTAGTGTGATACCTATACGAGGGTGAATGGAACTAGACTCTTGTTTGAACCTGTCCTGCTGTAATAACTTCTACGAGAACTGTAGTTAAATTGGGTTCCTGAATTACTGTCTTCTCATTCCTTCCCCCTTTTTTTAATTTTTCTGCTCACCTGTTATGGTACACATCCTTCACATCCTTGTGTTTCTTCCTTTTCTTATATTACCACAGAGAACTTCTTTTGAAGGAACTGATGAGACAGATGTTTGGCAGGTTTTTGGAGATGAGAGAGGTGGTTTCTTTTTCTCATCTGTTGTTCTAAACTCCTGTGGGATTAGGAGGAGAGAAACACATTGGTGTGTTAAGTCTACCTCTGCAAATGATTTCACTAGTCACAATACTACGTGCTGAAATATGGTGTACCTAGAATTTGCTAAGTGTAGACATTACTTCATAGGGATTTGCTAGCCTAATGATTATGGCATTCTTCCAAATATGAAACACTGAGAGACACTGAAATGAACTCTGGTTCAAATCCTCAATTTTAACCAAGAGTTTATATTTCTTGTATTTTTTTCAAATAGGTGAATAAAGAGGCTTGTGTTTGTGGTTTGTTTGGTTCTGGTTGTTGTTTTGTTTGGTTTTTGTTTTGTTTTGTTTGGGGGAGGTATGTTTGGGTTTTGATGCTTTATTACTTTTTATTTCTAATCCCCTGCCCTCTCACATCTCAGGCATGGCTATATATTTAAATAGTCCATGAGAAAAAAGAACAAATTCAGCAAGAAATTAGAGGAAAACCCCAACCAAACATCAAGATAACCTTTCATTTAAGGCACCTGGAACAATTTCCTAGGAAATAGAAGATGTGGCATGATCTGTTCTCAAGTTCATCCACAGGAAGCATGAGCATGAAACTAATCTTGTGAAGCTGTACCCATTTCTTTAAGTGTTGCTACAAACGACTGGATAACAAAATATTATTTTTGAGTTAACAACTTTGGGTTTTTTTCCCCACCCCTACAGAGGTGAAAGAACTTTAAAAATCATCCTCACCTAATGTGAGTTGATGTCACTTTTGCACAGCTTCTGAACTACAGAGCCACATAGCTCTACTTTGACTTGTGTGTCTGTGCACATGCATGTGATGGAGGGAAGTAAGTGAAAGATCCTATCTATTTCACTCAGTGCTTAGTCCCTTGATTTGGCCTAGTAAGTCAGACATGTCAATATAGTCGTATTACCTAGGAATTCCTTCCAACTAGGGAGGAATCTTTCTTCAGTGGGTCTAAGCTGGTAGTAAAGAAAGAGAAGATGCTTTCCCAGCATGAGCTTCGAAGTTAGTGTGTTATTCAATGTGACAGCAGTCTTATCAGGGAGGATCTGTGCCCTGTTTGATTTGTAAAAAGGATAGCAAAGAAGATGAATAAGGAATGATGGAGTTATGCTCCATGCCAGAGACAAAGAAATAGAATAAAACTCTGACTCAGGAAAACAAAGATGCAAGAAAGTAGCATGTTGTTGTGCACTCAGACTACTAGCTTTGAAATGCACCTCTTGCAGAGGCTTTCTTGACATCCTTTGGGAGATCATGTACCACAGTAGCTATAAGAATAACCACAGGGCTATATTTTCCTGTAATTTTCCAACTAAAGACCCTGATAACCTGTCCACAGCAGATGCCTCTTGTTATAAACGTGCAGGACCTATAAATTGTAAAATCCGAGATTTCAGTCTCCAGAAGTGATGCCTCTATATAAATCATGCTAAAGCTTTTTTAAAAAAAAAAAAAGAAAAGAAAAGAAGGTAAAACATACAACAGTAATAAGACTTGGATTAATCTACAGAGGGTGGTGTTATGAGGGAAATGCTTCTAAACAGTTGCCTTCAATACTGTTGTAGGCACAGCATGTAATGCTTCTAAATATAGGCAAGCAGAACCATTTGCAACACAAGAATTTTGGGGGGCAAAGAAGAGAATTAAATGGACTCCTAACTGAGTTAGAGGAATAGGAGCAGACAGGAGAATAAGGATTGAGGAAGCCAGTTGGCTAAGGTCTATTCCCTGTCTTATCAGGTCAGTCAAAAGCCTCCAGAACAAAGAACCAATTACCAATGTGAAACATGTTACTAAACTGTATGAGAAACTGCAGTACCTTATGGCAGAATTGGCAAAATCCATACACTGAGATGCAGAGCCTAGCATGGGAAGCAGTAGAGATGGAGAATGTCACATAAATAATTACCAAGTAGGCTTTGTCCAAATGCTTTGAAAAATGTTATAATGTAATTAGAATAATAAATTGTGGATTGTATGCTTGCCTTTTGGTGTAACTATTTACTGTATTCTCCTAGAAATACCAGGAACAGTGCTTGTTCTCAGGACTGGTTGAAATGGGAAATTCCTTTTGGCTGTCCTACTGATACATATTAGTAAGAAAATCATCTGTCAACTGACTAATGTAGTTATTCCTTAGTAATTATAAGTCTTTAGGGCAAAAAACAAAATAAATAAAAAGAACGAACCCTGCAGACAATAATGTGACCAGTGCAGCAACTGGTACATCCATAAACCTCAGAGTTCTGTAAATGCAACATGATGATTCATGTCTAGAAAGTCTCTGTGTGATTGGACTTGTAGCTGAGAAAGTTCACTCAGCTGTTAATTTAACTGAACCCTGGGACTCTGCATTTTAAAACCAACACAAAGCCTGAAAGGGCTTAATTTAATTTACAGTTGCTCAATAAAAGAGTTTTAAATATCTTACAGTTACTAAAAATATGTCCATGGATAACTGTGTGGGTTTTTAAGCATCCTAGACTGCTTTCTTCTGTGATCACAGCACTATCCTTTCAGTTTCCTAGCCCGACTTCCAAAGCTTACACTGACAGTGCAGTTGTCCTAAATATAATCCCTAGCATCCTGCTCTGAGCCTGGAATTTGAATTTAAAATTGACCTGTTTTATCTATTTGAGAAGTCTCAATAATGTGATTGCAGTCTTGTATGAAAGCACAGTAGAGACGGAAATAATCTCATCCCATTTTTCTTACTGGGATATACAAGATTACTGCTTGCAGATTAGCACATTTGAACTGCGAGGGTTCTTTATGTCTGCCAAGCTAACTTAGTTTCCAACAGAGTTCAGGTGCTGGAACTGTAAGCTTTTACTTTTCACAAATTCTTTTTAATTTTGTATGTGTGTGTGTGTGTATGTACTAAGTGAGTTCTAAAGAAAGCATTTAAAGGAGAAGACAACAGAGTTTGGCTAAGGTAGAATTAAAGTCTACATATTAGAAACAATAGAAAGTATGAAGACAAAAGCGGGTGAAAGTGCACAGAGGGACCTCTTGGTTAGCAAACTCTGGGATTTGGGACGGCTGGCATAATAAATAAAGATTTGTTTGTTTGTTTTCCTTCAGCATGTATCTACAATTAAGATTTGGAAAACTTGACTTGCAAAAAAGCCATGAAAAAGCAAATAAATTTGGAGAGTTGAATTTTTTCTTTTTCTTGTTTTTAGAATAGTTTTTATTTTTAAAATACAAAAAAGCTTTGTTTTCCTTCCTTTATGATGTATATAGAAACTAAACATGAGTAAGTATATTGGTGTCACTATTTGACCTGGAAAACAATTGGATAGGGAGAAGCAAGCATCTCCCTCATAGGAATGGAGCATAACGCCTTGTCTCTAATATGGAGACAGTATGGTGCCCGTCCTGTGCTTTTTATCATTAAAGAAAACTTTATCATTAAAAAAAGAAAGGACAGGGCAAGAATTATGTTGCAAAGTTTTGTGGGTTTGGCTCCCTCCAAATAATGAAGTCTCAAAATAAACGTTGACAACTTAAAATGAAGATAGATGGACATTACGGAGTAAGAACACAAAAATAAACTTTAGCTTTGTTGGAACTACGTGATGAAAAATTTTCTTTTTAACTAATACATTAACAGCCTTGCAATACATCTTGAGGGTGACAGAAGCTTAGTGACCAGGAGGATACTTCTTCCCCACCCCCACTTACTACTGCTTTAAATCCTATTTATGGACAAAATGTGATGGTAAGAGCTAGTTGCTTCAGGTGAACAAAGAATTAACATCACCTGACTGCAGTAAATTGCAAGTTTTATTGCACAAGTACCGAATTCTGTGATTCATAACTCCCTAGCTGCAATTTGATATGTAAACTCTCTAGCTTACACATTTTGAAGTTATCTTATTCCAAACTCCCCACTTGATTGTGAAGAAATTACTGTATTGGTTTGTATCATCTTTTGAAAGCTTAAATATAGGAAGTCCTGGAAACACAATTGAAAAGTATAAGGGTTAATTCATGAAATTGGAACTTTCTCCTTTATAATCCATAATACGAGATAGAAGAGCTTTTGAATTACCTGGTGGAAATTCTTGTTCTGCTGTGTTGAAACTCACGTTTGTACAACACTGATCCATGTGAGCAGTGATAATGAACAAGACAGACTGACAGACTGATTCTGGATGACATCTGAACAAATTGTTCTGCTAAAACTTATTTATAAAGGTGCCAAGTGAATGAATGCAACTGCTGAAAACCCCACCTTACGGTAAAAGGGAGAGGCTGACTGATGAAGTGCCTCATTCTGTAACAGCAAGCAGATGTTAGCTAGCAGGAAAAAAGTTGAGTATTATCCGAAATAAGACATGTTCTGGTTGCAAAGCCATTAACAGTGGTTTTCAGTTAACTCAGTTTGTTTTGGTGGTATAATAAATCCCTCTTTCAAATAGGTACTGCTAGACCCTCTGCAGCTACATAAAGCAAAGGGCTAATCTGGTGCAAACAGAGCCTTCAAAACTATACCACCACTTTAAAAAAAAGCCCCACAAAACACAACAAACCAACCGAACAAACAAACAAAAAGAAAACCAAACCACACCACCACAAAAGCACAAAAATGCAAACAACAAAAATTGAAAAAATATTGAACCTGTAATAATTAATGCTAACTACAGGACTAGAGTCAAGATCAGACTTAGCATAAGGCTGATTCAGATGAAATGTGTACTCCTGAATGTTCTTACGTGGCACAGTACTGGTATTACTGCTCAGAATTAGTCCAGAGAATTAGCCCAGAGAATTACGAGTACTGCAGCCATATTAGGAATTTATAAAGAAAAGGAAAAGCTGGCTTCCTCTGAGGGGCAAACAAAAAGTGACAATATGACTGAGGATTGAACACTCAGCTCCCAGCTGGTGCCATTAACAGCCCCACAAGTTAGAGACTACCTTGTATTTTGAGTCAAGAGAGCTTGGAGATAGACTATAAAGAAGGTCCAGAGTTGTTATTGCTTGGCAAATCCTAGTTGCATTGTGAAATGCTATTGCTCATCACAGGCTGAAGCTTACGGAAGGTGGACTCTGCACTGCGGACACTCAGCAAAAAGGACTTGAAATAAAAAAGAAAAAGACGTGTGGCATAGCAGTTGCAGCCTGCAAAGAATAATGCTCACCACACTACATGTGGCTCCATAACACAAGCCCAGACAAATTCCAGAATTTGGAGCAATAGGCAAGAACTGCAATAAATTGCATCACTTTCACAAAAGTTTGCCAGTACTTAGCTTTTATGGCACATGCATTAAGATGGCTATGACAGCATTAATGCAGAAGAATGATTCTGGGATGTGATGGACGATGTTACACCAGAAGATTGTCCATTTGTCAAGCTGAGTACATTTGGTGATGGTTTGGATCTAAAGGAGCACAGCTTAAAACACAAAGAAGAGCTAAAAGGTGTAGGGTTTTTCTTAATTCTTCCTTCCTTCCTTCCCCCTTCCCCCATTTCTTGCCTATAGGAACGATTTTAGGTAATCCCTAGAAAAGGAGCTAGACAGACTTGTTACTCTAATTCTCAGAGGTAAAGCAATCTGGTGGTGGTGAATATAATTCTTGTGTCTCCTTGTATCACTGCCAGATTATTTTCTTTTTCTCCAACTACAGTAGAATTGTAAATGAAAGCTTTTGAAATGTTACTTTAAATACTTCTTGGATGGTCTCTGTTTCCTTCAACTACATTCAGAAAGTAGCTTTTTCTTCAGTGATGGCACAAATCTGTCTTTCTGCTATCTGGACAGCTACCTTTCAGAAAACCTGTATGAGTTTACTGGTTTTGGCATCCCCAGTTCTCTGTAAAAAAGTGCTTGAAACTTGGCTTGAATGCTTAAGCATCGGTGGGCAATACACAAGCTTAAGAAAGAGAACAGCTGCATACATCTTTTATATTTGCTGTTATGCAGAAGGAAAGTGTTTGCAAATATATTTATCTGTATTCAGAATCAGCAGAATTCCAGACTTTATTTAGGTCCCCTTTTGGAGGGGAGAGTAGAAAGAAGAAAATATGAAAATATGACAGCACACACTTTCTTTGGATGACAATTTTCTGCAGACTGCCATCCAAACCACATTTGGCATGCGGACTTCTCTCCCCCCACCCCATAATGTGTATTCTGGCCTGTACACCTGAAATTTTTAGCTGTGTAAATTTTAGCTGCTGTAAGCAGCAGAAAGTGTGGCAAAACTGAAGGACTACAATTCTAACAGATAAAAAAACATTAGTGTAAGAGATACGAACGTAAGAAAGTAACCTGGATGAAAGGATATAAGAAAATCTACTGCCAGGGTGCCTGCTGCCAGGCCTCCTTTATCCTCTGAAAAGCAAGTGAGGTACCCTGGAGCTGGTGAATCAAAGAATGGCTAGGGTTAGAAAGGACCTTAAGATCATCTAGTTCCAACCCCCCTGCCATGAGCAGGAACACCTCCCACTAGAACACGTTGCCCAAAGCCCTGTCCAACCTGGCCTTGACCACCACCAGGGATGGAGCATTTACAGCTTCCTTGGGCAGCCTATTCCAGTGCCTCACCTCCCTCACTGGAAAGAACTTCCATATATTCAAATCCAATCCCCCATCTAAGTCTCAAGGTCCTACTCCTTGTCCTATCGCTACAGTTCCTGATGAATAGTCCCTCCCCAACATCCTTGTAGGCCCCCTTCCGATACTGGAAGGCTGCTCTGAGGTCTCCACGCAGCCTTCTCTTTTCCAGGCTGAACAGCCCCAACTTTCTCAGCCTGTCTTTGTATGGGAGTTGCTCCCTCCCCCGTATCATCCTCGTGGCCCTCCTCTAGACTTGCTCCAACAGTTCTACGTCCTTATGGTGTGCACTCCAGAACTGGATGCAGTACTCCAAGTGGGGTCTCATGAGAGCAGCATAGAAAACAACTCAAGGAAATCTTGGCCTCATGCAGCAACTGGATTTAGTGAACTCTGCATTAAGGAAGAGAGGCTATTGCTCCTGGAGAAGACCCTGCCTAGCTAGCACTACAAAGCACAGGCACAAGGCAGGGGGGAAATAGTGCACTGGGATGTAGCTGCTGCAGTTGGTCACACCAGGCTTCTTGCACCCAAACCGTATGTTGATGCTCCGACGTGGGGCCTTACAGCAACATGACGAGACTGCAACGGCTGTCCTCGCTAAAACCGGGAGATTCTGCTTCTTGTCCAAACACAGCAAGACACCTAAGTAAGACCAAACAGGCAGGCAGT